>NC_057805.1:286635223-286664771 GCF_018294505.1 Triticum aestivum
CGACCCACCGCACCCCTTCCCCGCACCCTCCCCGGCCCGCTCCACCATCACAAATGAATGCAACTAAAATTGCAAAAAAAACAAATTTGATTATATTTTCAAATAACAAATTTGATGATATTTTCAAATAATAAATTTGATGATATTTTTTCATATTCATAAATATTTTCAAATAACAAATTTGATGATATTTTAAAAAAATTATTACTGTTTTTATAAAAAATTATTACTGTTTCATATTCATATTCATTTTCTAAAAAATTATTAGATGCAACAAAAATAATAATAAAAAAATTAATTATGGCGCACCTCTGGCTGGTGCGCCATTGCTATATAAAAAAAAGATTACTAATGGCGCACCTCTGGCTGGTGCGCCATTGCTATATAAAAAAAGATTACTAATGGCGCACCGATCGTGGGTGCGCCATTGCTATCTAAAAAAACATACTAATGGCGCACCGCTGCGGTGCGCCATTAGTAAGCTTCCCCCTAGCTAATTCCTCCCTCTCCCTCGCCAGATCCCCTTCATCCCTCTCCCTCGCCAGATCCACTCGCGCGCTGCCCCGACCCACGACGCCGCCGCCCCGACCCCCGCCGGACTCCACCGCCGCCGCCCCCGCGCCCCCCACCACTGCAGCTCCCCCGCACCGTCGCCCCCGCGCCCCGAGCCGAAGGAGGAGGACCAGGAGGAGGACGAGGAGGAGGAGGAGACGACGATCGCCTCTACCTCAGCTCTGCCAGGCCACGCGACGCTGAGCTAGGCGCCTCTGCTTCGACCGTTAGAGTTAGGCGCCTCTGCGTCGACCGGATCGGGATCGTCTTCAACCTTCGGTCGCCGGCGATCTTCCTCGATTTGGGCATCCCCTACTGCTCCTAGTCACTCCCGTGCCTCTGTGTGCCTCTGCGGTGAGCCCCTCTGCCGATGCCCCGCCTTTCCCCTTCGAATCCCTCGGCGTAGAAGTCCCACGGGCTAGGCCGTCGCGGCAGAGCTTCGCTCTCCACTTTCCTGGCTGCGCTCCCACGGGCCCTGGCCGCATCCGTCCGCACCCCTACGGCACCCCCCCCCCGCGCGCCCGTGCCTTCCTGGGCCACGCCCTACCTCGCCCCTGGAACGCGCTCTCCGTGCCCGCAGCCGCCCGGCCGCCCATGCGTGTCTGCGTCCCACTATTGGTCCTGTCGCGCGCGCCCCTGCTGTGCACCATAGCCTCATCCCGCTGTTGTTGCTGCACTGCTGCCACTGCAACTCTGCTGCTGTTGCCCTCAGACCAGCATCATAGACCAGTTGCCACCGTGCCTGTATGATAGCTGCATCGACTTCATCCATTATGTAGAATGGCGATTGCCTGAAATTGTGAATGGCAAACAGCAATGCCAGTGCAGCAACAGTCTTCCCACCAGATAACTGTTTCATATCCCTAAAGCACTGATTTTTTGTGTGTGGGTGATATCCCTAGTATGTGGCATAGCTCTGTACTTGATTGATTCCATGTAGAAATGGATCATCTTCATTTTCTAGATTTAAATACGATGTTCCTCTGAGTGGGTGCGTGTGACCTTTTTGTTGACTGCTTGTAGATTTTGTCTATGCCTTTAGATATTATGATCAAAGGCTTCCATGAACAGCTCATAACTTCTTGGCTTGACAGAGTTATACTTGATAGATGAAGTATGTGTTTATGCAGATGCTTTGTGTAATTGTAACTGTTATATCTGACCACTGTTTATTGTGGTTTTGATTTTGTTACAGTGTTCTCAAGTATAACAACATAGTGGGATCATTTGTCAACATAGTGGGATCATTTTGCAGATTCCAGCAAATAACATGGTGGGATCATTTGTCAAGGCCAGCATCAGAGTGCTAATTTACAGGTATTAATAGATAAAAGATTCAGAGAGTAGCTCTTTTCTTACCAGCATCATGAAGGTTGGGAATATCTTTGTAGAAAACAAAAAGATTAGGAAACTGAATCTAAGGACCAGGGCTAAACCTCTGTACTTTACTATCTTTAACATGGTATAAAATACCTGAACTGAATTTGTGGGGCCTCTAAAATTCTGGAAAAAATTAAACTCAAGATTCTGGTGTTTAACCCTGCTGTGTTGCTTCTAGAAATAATATAAAAGCTGTGAAAAAGAAATCTTTGGAGTTGGCACTTTACATAAGGTTGTAGATCATTTTACATTGCTGGCTTTAACTGATACCAATTGGCACCTGAACCTTTCTTTTGGAGAGTTCTCTGAACTTCAATGAAGCATAAAGTAGAATGCGAAGCTTGTCTTGAGGCTCATCTTTGAGACAGGTTATCTGTGTCGGTTGTCGGAGCCTTGGAGGTTACTGCTGAGAGCTGTCACAGCAGTGCGTGGCATCAGTGATGGCCAAGCTGCTAGTTCAACTACTGGCCAACTAGTGGCCCTTGTTATCAAAGTAGTCTTGCCACATGTTCATAGTAATCTCCAACCATATTAGCAGTACTGAATAAAACTTGTCTTGTTTTATGGGAATGGTTGATTACCTTGATTATACTTACTGGATGGTTTATTTATAGTTCTTAAAATATAAAAATGAAAATTATTCATATCCCTCGCTGAAGGTATTTGATTCTATAAATCATACTGATGTTGACTCTATAATCACACTGATACTGATGTTAAAGGTATTTCTAGCAAAACCTGAAATGCTAGATGGATTGATTTTTCTGAGCTGTTTGTGCTCCCTGCATCTTTCAGCTCTCATTTTCAGTGGAGTTGTTGAATTATATGCTCTTATTGGACATGTTTTACGTGTTGATCCATCAATTGCTAGTTTGCTAGGTTTTGTCTCCGACCATCGTGTCGTGATGATTTTGCAGGTACCCCGAGAGGCCCTTGAGTTTGCCGGAATGTCGATTAACTTCCGTTCCGGCAAATTCGGGTACTCCATATGTCCTATTTTCAGCAAAGGTCATGCTGAAATTTTCCGTGAATTTTAGCATGACTTTGCTAAAAATAGGAGATATGCGGTACTTGCGACTAATGCATGGGTCGGGGTATCTTAGTACTTAATTAAGTAGGATCTACTGCCTCTTGTGTTATACATATAGAAGTGTGATATGTTTACTGTCTCTTGGTGTTTGTCCTTAATTAAGTAGGGCATATTATTAGAAGATACCCATATATATCAGTCAACCTAGGGTGCCTCGGCATCGATAAACCCTAAATGATGAAAACTTAACTTAGCATTTAGGGTGCCTCGGCGTCGACAAACCCTAAATGATAAAACCTTGGCTTTTAGGGTGCCTCGGTGTCGATGAGAACCTAAATGATGTACGCTTAGGATTTTAGGGTGCCTCGGCGTCGACAAACCCTAAATGATAAAAGCTTAGCTTTTAGGATGCCTCGGTGTCGGCAAACCCTAAATGATGAGACCATGATCTTGTTCCTTGACAATAACCAACTTTTTGACCAAACTTTTTTCCTATTTAGAGCGAAACATGGCCCACAACGATGAGGCCGGCGGTTCGGGCGGCAAGCAATTCTGGGAGCTGTCCCAAGAGCTAGAGGAAGAACCTCACCGCTATGAGGACGCCGCGAAAGACACCGATCCTGACTACACAACCCCTAGTGGCATCGGGGATGACACCACTGATGGTGCCGCCGAGGATGCCACCACTGATGATGGCGGCGCATGCACAGATGGCAGCCAACCGAAGAGGCAACGGAAGGACCGGCGCCCGAGCGTGCTCGGCACCGTCAAGGAGGAATTTACTGAAGTGAACTCCGACCGGCATCCAACGGCGCCCAAAGAATTAGTCAAGGGGTACTCGTTTCAGCTCGGGTGCATTCTCCGGAGCACCGTCTCGATCAACACCGAGAACCTAAGGCATAAGGACCGAGGGAATTTGCGCAGCCTCCTCTTCACGAAGCTGCACGAACGATACAAGTTCCCCGCTGACTTTGCAAACAAACGCCTCACAGGGAATAAAGAGAACAGTGCCGCCCTCATGAGGATGAGCACGGCCCTGTCTACTTGGAGAAGCACGGTGAAGGCAATGATTGAAAAAGGTGATAGTTATGAGAAGATCAAGGTGAAATATCCTTTGATCAGCGAAGATGACTAGAAGGAGTTCAAGATCAAGTGCGAGAGCAGCGCAACCTCCGAATCAAGTCAGTGGGGGAAAGAAATGCGACAGTTGAACTTAGGGGTCCACCAACTCGGTCCCAGGGGTTACAGAGTGGCGGAGCCTATATGGGACAAGGAGGACGCGGAGCGTGCCGAGCAAGGCCTACCGCCCCGCTTCGAGAAATACCGTGACAAGCAGACCAAGAACTTTGTCAGGGCCCGGTACAAGGAGGACCCGGTAACAAAGGAGCTTACCACCGATCCGAAGACCAGGGCGCTTGAGCTTGTTCTGGTAAGGAATACACCCCCACGTAATTAGCTCCATATGCTTGCATTCTAATTAATGAAGCCAAATTTCTAAATGGCTCACATTCCTTCCGCAGGAGGCTGAAAGCAGTAGTGCGGGGTCGTCTCAGAGCTCCCCTTTTGACACCCCTTTAAATAGGGCGTTGAACGTAATGAAAAACAAGGATAAGCTCAGTAAGTCGTCGTCAGCTGGTCGTGTGGCCGGCAAAGGCTTGTCCACAAAATGGTCGTCATACTATACTGCTGGTGGGCGAAAGGAGAAAAAGACCAGCTCGGAAAGCCAGTCGCGCGAGGTTCAAGAACTCAAGGCACAAGTGGCACGGATTCCGGAGATTGTCCAAGAGCAAGTGGAACAACAACTGGGAACGACGCTCACCGCCATGGTGCCTACCTTGATTCAGGGGCTGACGACGTGGATTGCGGGCGGCCAACAGTGGCCTCCCCCGGTTCCCAGCTTCACGGCCAGCAACTCGCACAACGCGTAGGTGGCGCCATTGGTATCTCCGGCGGAGGCGGTATTCGTGTCTCCGGCGCCAGCACGGGCGATGGAGCTTAATGCACCCAGGTGTACGCCGGCTGGCACCTCGCCAGCAAGCGGCCCCTCCGTCAGTTGCACGCCCGCCGTTGGCGGTGCCTCGACATTAGCCGAGCTCGACGGCATCACGGTAACTAAGCCTCTCGGCCGTTGACTTCATCTCCTTGCCTTTGACTGGGCATCCCTGATGCCCTACATGTTTTCGCAGGGCGCCGCCGACGTTCCTTGCACTCTCCTGCACTTAGTGGGCGGCGAATTGGTCGATGTCGCCAAGGGCAGAATCGTTCAACCGGGCAACCGCATGTTCCACGGTAATCCGATGCCACCCACCTTGTATAGGGTTGAACTGGTTCGGGTGCTGCCAGGCTGCGACGAGTTGTTACCTCCGATTCGACCCGCTGGAGCCGACGAAGATGATGTGATGACCCTTAGCGCCTGCGTAAGCTGGCCCCTGCTTTGGCCGAAGAGCCAGATTCGTTTGGGGGCGGGGGACACCACCCCACAGACAAGACCGCCAGTCGTGCCCGCGCCAAGCCATGGCAA
Source organism: Triticum aestivum (assembly GCF_018294505.1). NCBI lineage: Eukaryota > Viridiplantae > Streptophyta > Magnoliopsida > Poales > Poaceae > Triticum > Triticum aestivum. The sequence continues at coordinate 286,640,707 of NC_057805.1, forward strand.
GAACGCCGCAACGCTACCGGACATGCCGGACATCCCTATGGCACAGGATCCGGACATGCATATGGCAGAGGATCCGGACGATGACGACAACAACGACGGTACATTTGCCAACGTCGATAAGTACTTTGCCGAACATGGGTACGGTGACGAGTTCTGCGGGCCTCCTTCTCAAGAACCCAACCCTGAAAAAGACGACCGCGATCTAGCTGGTACGGCAGAGAAACCCAATTGCAACAGGCGTCGTCTGGCGTTCAGTTCTCAGGAGACGCCTCCAGCTGCCGCCTTCACCGAGCCTCAGATAGCTGAGGTGCGAAATATTATCAGCCCCAACACGCTCAAGAAGGCGGTCTGTGAGCAGAACTCGATCCCATTATAGGAGGTCAAGAAGAAGGGATGGAAACAAAAGACTAACAAGGGCCGGTGCGAGCCAGCCGGCACCGAGTACGATCCGTGCTCAGGATGGGCCACCTTCACCTAAGGATATCTCGAGGAGGGTGCATGTGGCGGGTAGGGCGATGCTACCGACAAATATGCTCAATGCTGCAACCGGTGCTATGCGGAGTCTGCATGTCAGTGTTCTTTCTTTGGAGAAGCGGCGTTTCAGAGAGAATGATGTGGCATACCCGGTTTTCGTGGCCAAGGTGCCAGAGGGCAAGGGCCTTGTGGATAGCGCCGTCGGGGGTACGATCGTCCTGCAGTTTGATGACATCTTTGCTATGTTTAACCTTCATCCGCTGCACTACACCTTCGTTCGGCTGTTTTCGCTGAGTATGGAGATGCGGATCATTAGAGACAAGACCCCGGACATTGTGATAGTCGACCCCTTCTACATGCGTGCCAAGATCTTGGGCAGCGCTGGGGACCGGCAAGTCGCGAGTTCACACCTCGAAGGCGTGATTCTGGCAAACCCAGATAAGGATAACTTCCTCGTGCCTTACTTTCCCGAGTAAGTCATCCCATAACCGCCCCGTAACATATGATTTCTTAGATTTTGATCGTTCTTTTTTTCTAACATTCCGTGTTCTGTGCAGTGACACACATTGCACACTCATCCTCTTAAGCCCGAAATATTCCATGGCCACGTATTTCGACCTGGACCGTGACTCCAAGATAGACTACACAAATATCAAGAAAGTTCTTGATGATGCTCTCCCCGGCTACGCCGCATTTGGAGGTACCTTTAAGAGGCCAGTTCGTAGGTACAGCAGGCACGTGTTCACCCACAATACGATGTTCCCCTGCGTCAAGCAGCCGCCTGGCGGTCAGAAGGATGCCTACTACGCCCTCCATCACATGCGGGCGATCGTACGGGACCATAATCACCTTCTTCTACCAAATAATCTCAAAGATTGGGCCGCAAGCCTGGCGGCAATCCAGGACGCGGACATCCGACAAGAATTCTTTTGCATCTAGTCGGAGTTTGCAGAAATCATCCATCAAGATGTCCTTCGTACCTCGGGGCAGTTCTACCTCAAATATCAACCGTTCAAAAGTGAGAGAGACACCACGCTACAAATGCAGGCTGCCAACGCCCGCGACTTCATGACCATCACGAAAGACGGCGGCTTCATCCACGCTCCGGTCCCATGAGTCGAGTCGAAAGTAGTGATGCTATGTGTAGTTCTGAAACATCGATTAGCTCATGTTGTAATTAAACTTTAATGAACTTGTATGTCTCTTTGGTTTAGAAAGTCGTTCAACTTAGATGTAATCGATGCTATTTATAAGTAGGACCATGAATCGTGCTATTAATGTCTTGCTTTTCTCTTCCGATCCTATTGTTGCATACTTATATATTGCTTATGTATTGTCTGTTGTTTGGCTAGTGCATAGAGATGCCGTCGTATGTCGTGTACAAGGGTAAGGTTCCCGGAGTCTACGACTACTAGGAGGAGTGTCGGAGACAGGTTCACCGTTTCAGCGGTAACAGTTACAAAGGGTACACCACTAGGGCGGAGGCGGAATCTAGATACGCGCGCTATCTAGCGGGAGAGAGGACGGAGCGTTGGAGGAACCGGATGAAGACCAGTTTCATCGCGATGATGCTCATCGTGATGACCGCAGCTCTCTTCTATGTGATGGTAGTTTAGATGATCGATATCGACTTGTAATGTGAAGACAAACTTGCTACTCGCGGTCTCGAGACTTGTAATGTTTTATCTTTGTTCGGTCTTTTGAATTCGGAGACTAATATGATGAATTGTATTCGGAGACTAATCTTCTATTGTATTCGATGAATCTGCTGTTGCTGTGTGGTGCTGTCTATATTCTGTCCAATAATATATTTTGTAACCTGTGCAAATATCAGAAAAGAAAAAAAATCCCTAATATTCATACTAATGGCGCATCACCCCAATGTGCGCCATTAGTATGCCAAAGGATACTAATGGCGCATCACCCCACAGTGCGCCATTAGTATGGCAAAGCACATGTGTAAATATCGCCCCCTGGGAGGCACACTAATGGCGCATGTTGGTCTATACTAATGGCGCACGGCGTGATGCGCCATTAGTATACCAGATAATAATGGCGCACCAGTGGTGCGCCATTAGTATTTAATACTAGTGGCGTGGTACTAGTGGCGCACCAGTAGTGCGCTATTAGTAGGCAAAACTGGTGCGCCACTAGTAGGCCTTTTCCTAGTAGTGTTGGTATTTTTAATAAAGCCCTAAAGTTACAGATTAATAGAAAACAGAAAAAAAATAAAAGAAGAGAGCGAGACCCACCTGACTTACCTGGCAGCCCACCTGGCCCAGCTCCTCCAGCCAGCCCAGCCCACTGGCAACTGCCAGTCGTCTCCCACCTCTGCCTTGCATCGCCCGCCCGCGCACCGGACGCCACCTCCTGCTTCCACCTCCTACTTCCTCCCCCGCCCTCGACTGAGCGCCTGGAGACGCCCCCGACGCCCCATGTCCCTCTCGCTCACTCCCTCGAGCTCATCACCCTCCTCTGTTCTCTCTCTCGCACGCACCCAAGTGTGCCCATCGCCGCCACTAACCGTAGACGCAGCCACCGTGCTCCCCTTGCCTCCTTGTGTTGTCCATTACCTCCGCCGCGACTCTCTCGACCTCCTCGACGAACCGCACGCCGCCGGACGCGCTGCAAAGTCCTCATCATCGTCACCTTCAAGCTCGGACGCCGGAGATCGCGTTCGCCGCCCCATCTACCCCAAGCCATCCTCGAGCCCGCTTCGACGCCCCCTGCACACGCCGTGAGCACACGTGTCTTTTCCCTCCTTCCTCCCCTTCGATTTCGAGCCGTAGATGCCGCCCCACTGCCCACCGTAGCCGCTGCCGCCTGAGCTCGTTGCTGACGCAACTCCGGTGACCAAACGGTCACCCTAGCGTGACCAACTCGCTCCCCGCAACGCGTAGCGCCCCGCTAGCTATTCGCCTAGCTCGTTTACCCACCCCAACGCCATCCCCGCACGCTCCCGAGCTCCGGCCGACGCAAAGCTCATCGTCGGTGCCTCTGCAGGCCACCCCAGCTCCAGCCGCCTCCACCATTAGATGTGACACTCCGCCAGCTCCCCGAAGATGCTCCGCGCGCGCGAAACCGGACCTCGTAGCAAAATCTCCATGCCCTCCGCCGCGTTTTGGTCGCCGCCGGCGGAACTCTGGCGAAGCCGACGTGGCGCTGTCATTAGCCACTAATGACCCTGCTAGCTAACCCCTCTCTCACTGACTACTGGGCCCCGCTGCCTAATTAACCCTGGTTAGCTCTTGTTTAGACTAAACTAACCACACGGGCCCCACAGGTCAGTCTGACCTGGCCATGTCACTCGTTGACCGAGCCCACACGTCAGTGCTGACTTGCTGACGTGGCTATTGACCTGACTCCACCTGTCAGCGACACTAACCAGCACTAGGTCACTGATTGGTGGACGTGGACCCCACACATCAGGTTTGACCTGGACCGTCCTCCGTTGACACGCTTACGTCATGCTGACATAGTGCTGGCGCAGTAGTGCATTTTTGGAATTAGTTTAATTCTAAATAATTAGAAAATCCAGAAAATTGCCTAAACTTCTAAAAATCATAGAAAATCAACCGTAACTCCAAATGAAAAGATATATATATATATATGAAAAATGATCAGAAAAATCCAATCTATCCTTTGGTACTGGTTTCATGCATGATAAAGAAACTTAACCTTGCTGTTCATATCAAAACATGATAATGCACTTTATAAATTTATAACTTGAGTTTGAATTTGAACCCTTGGTTCAAATCAAGTCAAACCCTTCTGTTACTAGCTGCATTAGCTCAAATCACAGCATATTGCCATGTCATGATCATGCACCATATTGTGCATTGCATTGATCGTGTTTCTTCTCTATTTGTTGGTGTTGTTCCCCCTCGGTAGACGTTGTTCCGATGCTGTGATTGTTGACACTAATGATGACTCAATGCTATCTTCAGAAGTGCCAGGCAAGAAAAACCCCCTTGTTCATTCCGATACAATCCCACTCTCTCGCTCCTGCTCTCTTTTACTGCATTAGGACAACAACGATTCAACTGTTACATGATGCGGTAGTTGAACCCCTTTTCCTCTGCATGACCTGTCATTGCCACAGTAAATAAATGAAACCCACTAGCATGAGTAGGAGTTGTTTGAGCCCTGATGTGCCTACTCATTAATGCTTGTTTGTCATGCCTCCTACTGCTTAGAGTTGAGTCAGGTCTGATTCATCGGGGATGAATTGGAATGGTGATGAACATGTCCTACTCTGTGTGAGCTAAGTGTGTGAACACGATTTGGTAAAGGTAGCGGTGAGAGGCCATGTAGGAGTACATGGTGTGTTGTCTCATTGAAACCGTCCTCGGGAACTGAGTTCTGTGTTTGTGATCCATGAACAGCTACTACCACACATTGGGCCCTGAAATATGACCCTGCTCGACTTATTAACCGCCCCTGTCCTCTGTCCAGGAGTTGCAACTAGTTTCTGGTGTTTGTAGGATATGTGTTGGAGGCCGTGTGTAGCGCTGACCCTAGGGGTGGGCTATGATGCGTAGATACACCATGGTACAGTGTACCGGGCGCCCGTTTGGTGTCTCGGGAACCCTGCACACATCGTTTGGGGCTGTGAGCGAAACCCCGGTCGGATCTCCTCGCGGATGGAACCCGAATAGGCGATAAACCTAGACTAGAGACTTGTGTGGTTAGTCAGGTCGTGGTCTACACCCATGTCGGCTTTCGCTTGAAGTCTGCCGAGCACATGTCGTGTGCAGACGCTAAGTGGTGGAAACATGTGTGAAGAAGTACACCCCTGCAGGGTTATAACTGATCTATTCGAATAGCCGCGTCCACGGTAAAGGACCTCTGGGTTGCCTATACAGTTCATAGATAACTTGAAGTGGATACTCTAAAACTTGCATGATAAGCGTGAGTGCTATGGATGGCGTTCTCGTTGGTAGACGGGAGCGGATCCATAGTGGTGTATTGATATGGTGAATATGTGGACTCGTGTGTGCCACCTCAAAAGAGTTACTTGCAGTCGTAGTTTAGGATAGCCACCGAGTCAAAGCTGGCTTGCTGCAGTTAAAATCCACCACCCCCCTTTGTTGATACCGATGCATATGTAGTTAGTTCTGATGTAAGTCTTGTTGGGTACATTTGTACTCAAATTTGCTTAATTTATGTTTTTGCAGAGAGACTTCAGTCTCGCTAGTAGTTCCGCGTGGACTTCGACGTTTAGCTTGTTACCTCAGCTACGATCTTGTGCCCTCGGCAGGGTCTTGTAGATAGTCAGGCTTCTCAGCTTTTTCTTTTGTAGTTGTCTGTACTCAGACAAGTTAAGCTTCCGCTTGTGCACATTGCTTGTATGACTTGAATGTTGGTTCCTGAGACCCATGATTGTAATACTAGGCTCCTCGAAGCCTAATGAATAAATACTTTGAGTCGTAGAGTTTTTTTGTGATGCCATGTTATATTTACACATATCGAGCATATTGTGTGTAGGATTGAAATGCTTGGTATGTGTGGGATCCGACAACCTGGTTGTCTATCCTTGGTAGCCTCTCTTATGGGGAAATGTAGTCTGGTGCTTCCACTGAGCCATGGTAGTCTGCTATAGCCTGGTTTACCAGAGTCCTATTAGCCCAGTTACTACTGCTCTGGAACACCTAGACTAGCCGGCATGTGATCCACTTCGTTCCTATGTCTGTCCCTTCGGGGAAATGTCACGCGGTGACTTCCGGAGTCCTGCTAGCCTGCTACAGCTCGAGTTCCTGGAGTCCTGTTAGCCCCGTTGCTACAACCCAGATTCACACGCTGATGACCGACACGTTCGATGCTGGTTCATGTATGCCTGTCCCCGTAAGTTAGTGCCACTTTGGGTTCATGACTAGTCATGTCGGCCCGGGTTCTTTGTCATATGGATGCTAGCGAAAGTATCATATACCTAAGCCAAAAGGCGCAAACAGTCCCGGGCGAGGTAAGGTGGCACCCGTGGGAATACCGTGCATGAGGCCGCAAAGTGATATGATGTGTTACATGCTAGATCGGTGTGACTTAGGATCGGGGTCCTGATAAAGGCCCTGTTTGGATCCATAGGTTAGAGTTAGTTTGGGTTAGTTTGGACTCAACTAACCCAAAAATATCCAAACAGGGAGGGTTAGTTTGGGTTAGATGCATCTACCCCATCCAAAAAAACTAACCCATCCAAGAGGTGCTTATTTGGGTTAGTTCTCCTGGGGACAATTAAAAAAATACATTTTTCTCTCACTCTCCCTGCAGCAGCCCCCTCCTATCCTCCCATTCCAACCCAATCGTCTCCCAACGGCCCGTCCGCCCGCCGGTAAGCAGTCACGGCTCCTTGCATGCCCGGTCCCCATCGGCCTCGGCCAGCGCGGCTCCTTGCGCAGGGATGGAAGATTCGGCCGGCGGGCTCCTTGCCGGGTGCGTCCCGGTCTTCCACGGTCAGCGCAACTCTCAGCCAAATGATTGAGAAAGAGCATTTATTGTCAATCTAACCCTGCCATCCAAACACCTCTTTGGTTAGAGTTAGTTCAGGGTTAGATCAGAGTTAGAATCTAACTCTAACCTCTAACTAAGTTAGAGTATCCAAACAGGGCCAAAGAAGAGCGTATTGATGGTTGCTTCTTCCGAGAAACTTACAGTGGGAAAGGTGGGGCTTATGATTTGACTGCTCATTTCTCACTATTAATGCAGCGCAAAGACCGGTCTGAGTCTCCTATGCGGCTGTGCGCTACCCCCTCGGTTCTTAAATATACTCCGGAGTATTTGTCTTTCTAGAAATTTCAACGAGTGACTACTCAAATATTTGTCTTTTTAGAGATTCAAATGGACTACGACATACGGATGTATATAGACATATTTTAGAGTCTAGATTCACTCATTTTGCTCCGTATGTAGTCACTTGTTGAAATCTAAAGAAAGACAAATATTTAGGAACAGAGGGAGTACACATACGAAGCAAAATGAGTGAATCTACACTCTATAATATGCCCATTTGAAATTTGTAAAAAGAAAAATATTTAGGAACAAAGGAGTATAATTTTGTGCATGGCACATGGACCCGGACGCCAAAGTGGCTTCTGGCAATGCTATCAAGCTTCCAGCATTTGTTTACATAATTGACGTACTATACAAATAATTTTCCAGCGACATGAAATTGTACAATGGTGTGAGCTTTCAGCTTTTGTTTCGTGTGTCTTGCCATTTATGCTCTTTCGGAAACAATAAAAAACTAACTTCATTGCTAATCAGAGCTAATATTTACATCACAACTAAAGACAAAGTTGTGAGAAGGTGTTAAACTAAAATTGATCCATGCTTTCATTGGCAGCAACGTCCCCCCAGCTCTTTCTAAATCAACAAGGCATGCTGGGAAAAAAGTAGCTGTCTCGAGCATGCGACATTCCAATCATTTTGTGCAGTTCCACTAAAATAGAGCTGAGCGTCCCTGTTCGAAAGATATTAAGTGTGATTACGATAATAGAGGACTGCTGATGAAACAATAAACACACAAATAGAAGCTGGTCACCTTTGCAGTCTCTCTTAAGACTAACTAGTTGGATAAGATTAGGCTCGGAGTTGGACGAGGAGGATAGAGCAAAACCAATCTCCCTTTGTGCAGTCGCACTGAAATGTAGAGACGTTACCCGTGTGACATTTTGGTAGAACTGCACAAAATACTCTTAAGAAAAAAAATGATTTGTGCAGTTCACCAAAAGGTCGCAATAGCAACGAGGTGAAATGGATAGCCCTGTTTGCAAAAAAGAGGTAGAAAGGAAACAATTACTGGCCAATAACAGTTGACGACACATGCGATGACAAAAAAGAATCATATTCCTTGTCCTAAGGGAAGATAACAACACGGTTGTGTTTGTCTAAAACAGTGTGAGGATTAGATTGCAATAAGGAAAGTACGCCGGACAAGCTACGTTTTGGGAAAAGAACTATGGAAGATCCACGTGCAGCGATGTGGGAAGATGGGCAGTGGAGCAAGGCCAGAGGGCATACCTGGAGGTCATCGGGATCTAACTAGGTGAGCGGCGGCGGGCGGAATCTGCCCATACTGCTGCAGCGAACAGGTGGCGTAGGCCCTACCGCGCCGGAGCTTGGTTAGAGAGAACGGCGTGTACCGCCGATCAGGACGTGCTACCTCGGTGCCGTCATACGGAGAAATGATGCACGTCCTCCCTTTCCACCGACGGACGAGATGCGGCCGGATCAGTGACCAACGGTGAGAGAGAGAGAGAGATGCCACCGCAACCTTGTGTGAGATATTCTGAAGAGAGACAAACCAGGCATGCAGGCTCCATTGTATATAGTGGAGCGGACTACCTTTTTCTCCATAAAAATCATTTTATATTCTGTGTACGTGCCATTGAGCGATATAACTTTATTTAAAAATAACGCGCCAACGCATCAAGTCGAACTTTGTTTCGTGCACGCGTGGTACACGACCTCCGTAGGTAAGCAACCGCTACACGCATTTAAATTAGTACGTGGGCTGCCATTTCATACAGAAATGAGCTCCACCGTGTACCCGCGCGGGTGTGGCTAGGCATGAAGCGTGAGTACGTGCACGGTGCACCTATTCTCTTCGTGTATACGTACACCACCTACGTGGGGTCGTGTGAGAGAGATACAAACGTAGAGAGATATAGTGTGTGGATTCATGAGAGTTTTTTGGGGGGGTCAATCAAAAAATGTAACATATGCAATGTGTGTGAAATAGAGTCCTAGATATATCATAGATATAGAGGGGGCGATCCACGAGAAGAGAGTGGAGGTATCATTGGCTTGAGGTGTCCATAGAATCGAAGAGGCGGATGATGTGTGTGTGTGTGTGTGTGTGCGCGCGCGATCGATAAAGAGTGCCATCGAATTTGTGTGTGCCCACGTCAAAAATATAGAGTGGCTGGCCTACTGGAACGTGAGAGGGGACAGGTGCAGTTTGTCTCTATGGCATGGATACCTACCTACAGCGCTCGACTATCGGTGTGTGGTGGGGGGAGGGCGGCCTAATTAACTATAGAGGTACAATGGCTGGTATATGTGTGGAGGAGGAGAGAGGCCTACCTCATGTATTAAGGGAGATCGATCTACCTCATGTATTAAGGGAGATCGATCGGCATCCATGCATATGTGTAGGAGAGGAATAAGGTTGGGAGAGAGACAGAGCTAGAGTGTTGGAGGGGGTGGTAGTGGAGTTGCTTCTAACAAATGGTGGGATAGGCTTGCTAGACATATGGGGGGGGGATAGTTAAAGTCGACCTAGGTATATGTTGGGAGATCGATCGGTATACATGCATGTGTGTGTTAGAAGCAAATGCGGCACGGGGAGAAGGATAGAGAGAGTGGGATGCATCTAGGAGGTGGTGCGAGAGTCATACTATATCAAGGGGGAAGGAGTGTGCGAGTACGAGATCGATGAAAAGAGTGGTGGGAGTGAGGCATGGACGGTGATAAGAGAAGAGGCGAAGCTTGTGTTTGTGCTAGGCACACCTGGCTAGAGAGGCATATCGATCGATGTGTGCCGTAAAGAAGGAGCTGGGGGGCCTACACACATCGTGGGTGAACGACCTAAAGTGAAAAGACGAATTTGCACGATGGAGCTAGAGAATGCTGAGGGAGGGTGAGAGGGATGCGGGCTTGTGCATGCACGAGAGAAAGTTAGCGCTAGCTACAAAGATAAGAGGATTGTGTGGGTGTAAAAGACGAATAGAGATCATACTTCATTATAAAAAGCGAATTCAGATATTTGAAGAATTTATCATAGTGTTTTAAACCGATGCATGTGTGAATATATATAACGGTGATACACATGGTGTGGTTATGAACATGTTATACTACATATAATAGATTTTATCTCTACTCTTATAAAAAACGGAGTTGCTGATGATGGTGTGCCTACCATCCTGCAATATAGGCCGTCCGATTTATATCTGACGGATAGGAAGGAAACTATGGCAATTTTGAAAAACGATACCCACACCCCTCTCCATATTTGCAAATTAGGCCTCCCCTTGATCATGTTGATGCTCTGTGGAACGCATGGGCATCTTGCTAGTACTACGTATAATATATAGAACATTGATCATAATTTGGGCTAATGTGTGGCTTTTGCAGCTCAGGTCTAAATACTTGTCATAATGTAGGGGGCGGGGCACTATACTATGTGTGATAAACATGGTGTACACGTATGGAACATGGTTTAGATTATGAATATATAGTTAGTACATCAAATGTACTATTATTTGGAATCAACATCAAGTGTATTCAAAAAATAGAATTCGAGTTCATGTAGTACACATAGTTCATATCTATCTCTATAGTAATCATGTGGTGTGTTATTAAGGTAATACACGAATGATGGTTGAAGTTGGCAACAATCAAGATTGTAGATTCTTATTGAAATAGAGAAACGAATTCAAATTCAGTTCGAATTGCAGCGGTAGTATAGACATTTGGATTGCACTAAAATGTTGGTATGAGTAGGTTACATGCATTATACGGCAAGAAAAAAAATTAATTGGACATAACATGGCTTCATACTCCCTCCTTCCATCTATATAGGGCGTAATCTGTTTTTTAAGACCGCCTTTGACTATTGACAAGATTAATAGTACATGACATGCACAATGTGAAAATTATATCATTGAAAGAACCTTTCACAGACGAATTTAACGGTGTGCTTTATGTAAGTTGCATGTCATATATTATTGCTCTAATATCTGGTCAAAGTTAGCATCGAAAAACGCATTAGGCCCTATATAGATTGAAGGAGGGAGTAGCTTTGAATAGCATTCTTATAGTATAACGGGGCAAGACTCTCTCTTTGTGTGGTGTGAATAGTTTTATTTTTTTCCTTTTCTTTTTGGTTGAGGGAAGTGCGAATTGATATGGTACGTACAAGTACAATATTACACGTTAGGCTTGTCCCTAAAATTCAACCCGCGCCTTGTTATATCCCAAAAATTCAGATATCGTGCTCCCAAACCTGGCGCCTTCACAACCCGCGCCTTGCTATCCCGAAATTACAACGCGCGCGAAAACTCCCTCCAGCTGCCAAATCCCGACACGCGAAATCCCCCTTCTAACCCTGGGTCGAAAGGGCCGCTAGTTCAAATCGGTGGGGGTACTTTTCTAACACACCCTACATTTTGGACAAGCGCGTCCCTAAGTCATGCTTCACCCCCTCCCATCGCCTCCTTTTTGCCATTCGAAATCCTAGGCTGCCATAACCTCTCCGCTCCAGCCGCGAAACCCCACCCTCCTCCGTCCGCCACCTCACCGCTGCCCAGCATCTTCCTCGACGACGTCGTCCACCGCAATAGCTCGACGTCCCTCATTCACCTCCCCGGATGAGGATCCGTCGTCCATCTCGTCGTCCCGCTGGTTCAGCCGCCCCGTCCTCCACCTCCAAGAAGCTGCTCCGACGATCACCTCGTCTATCGCGGCTGCTCCATCCCCACGGCGCCACCTTAACCTGCTCCACCGGAACCGCAGCATCCTCACCGACTCCTCGGACGAAGCCGAGGCCTACTCGGTGCCACCAAAGAGGTTGTACACTCATCGCATCGTACCTTCTCCTTAGCTCGACCTCCCGGCGCCGACGGTGCTCCATCCCGCACCCCCATGGAGCGGCTACCTTGAAGACGGCGCCGCGGGCGACATCTCCACAGCGGCTCTCCCCCAATGCGAGGCCCCTTCGGCGGCGGCGTCCATACCAGCCGGATCTGCTGCTGCTGCTCTCCCCCTTGCTCGTGCTGCTGCTCTACTCCGATTTAGCTACACTTCAGTCGACTGAATCGACTTTTGGGTCAGTCGATTTTCAGGGGGTGGGGGGGCTCGCCGGAGTTAAGGAAGAACCACCCGCAGCGGGAACGCGGGCTTGCCGGAGAGGTAGCCCACTATCTATCTTAGGTTTTAGGGTGGGGGCGGGGGCTATAGGGCTGGCCGGGGCAGCGGCGGACCGGCGGTGGGGAGTTGTTTTGGGGCAGCGAGGCGGCGCTAGGGCCGGTGGTTCGGCCGATGGTGCCTGGCGGCTCAGGGGGTTGCAGGTTGAAGATGAACTGCAGGCCCTCCCTAAACTACATGTCAAGTGCCTCTCTGCTACCATTGCGTTCAGTTTCGACAGTAACATTCAAATTCCACAGTAAATTTTAGTTTCGACTGTTAAGTTCAGAGTCAACAGTTTTTACCTCATCTGTTGTAGTCAGGTGGTTTTTGTTGATGTAAATTTTACATCTATTTTACATCATCTATTGGAGATGCTATTAGAATCCCACTTGATATTGATGATGTTTGTCTTGTGCTGCTTCAGCCTTGACGTCTTACGGCTCACCGGAACTGCTCCAACGACAGAACGATCCATCACAACAGAGCAGTGCCCTGGACGCCGTCTACAGATTCCTCAGATCTTCCTTCACACCTCTGACAGCCACCTCTGCCTCAACTGCTTCAGCGACCATCCCAATGATGTTGAGGTCGACACGGCTACGGCAAAGAGGTTGTACACTTGTTGCATCACTTATTACTATACATTCATGTCGATCCATTAGGGCTATTTTGGTTCGACGGAAAAACATAGCAATAGGGAATTTTCCAATGGCACTCTACTATTCAATTATTCATGCATTTTGTTGAAAAGAATGAAGCAAAACTTCCACCTGGACCTACTTTTCAAAATCCTATGCATGAAAACAAGACCAAGTGCATTAGTGGCAGAATAACATTCTTACTGTACACGCTTTCATATGGTTTCACTTTATTTTGGCCATGTTTCTTTGCATTCCTCTGCTCTTCCAATTCATGTAAACCAAACACCCAAGTTGACAGAAATCCTGTGTTTACAAATGCTCTGTTTACCATGTGCATTCCTATCCTATTCCGGTGTTTTTCCTATCCCTGCGTTTTTAGAATCATGCAAGCCAAATGAGCCCTAACAGAATTACTTCAATTATAGGTAGGTGTCGAAGGGATCTTTGTGTCGTTTGTCCTGCTCCTGCCGCGATTTCGTCCACCTCACCTGAGCTGCTCCATTGACAGAAACATCCACCAAACCAGACATCACGACTCCTGACCGTCTTTCGCCGCCTCAGATCTCCTTCCCTGCCGCCGGCACCCACTGCAACGGCATCACCATCATCGACTCAGCAGATGAACCTGAGGAGTACACGGGTCCACAAGAGAGGTCGCACTCTTTTGATTCTACTTATGTTATGCATTGCTTAAAATTACCTGCTACTTTATCGTCCTGTTCACCTCTTGGACTCCAAGTCAGGTCCAAATTAATGTTCAAACTTGAGTTCTAAATTAGTTGTGGGGCACATATCATGGAAGCAATGAATAGTATCTCTGTCTAGTATCTAGTTCACCTAGGGTATGCCTATGTTGTTCATCTTGGGTGGGAAACAAACAGTAAAGCAATCATCATCTGTGTTTTTATTAAATTAAAGCAATCATCAGCCTGCTATCATTATTTTTGGATCCATCCACTGGTTGTTACCATCACTCTAAATTTCTGCATGCTCTCCTTACATAATCTCACCATAGTTTTTTCGTATGCATGTCAGATATTGTACACGGTCATGCTGAACATGTAGAGAAAAAGAGAAGAGTTTTGTGCGGCAATACAATGTCATGCAGACATCACTCCATGGTGGGTTCAATGGCAAACCCTCCCCACCCCTCTCCAGATTGTAATCCAGAGGAAGATATCTGTTCTGAGGCGGATTCCGACGCCGCTGACCACTCCTATTTACCCCCCAAGGTGTTTGCTCTACCTTGGCATGATGATGTTAGTCATATCATGCATATGTTGCCTTGCAGTGCCTACTTTTGACATCATATATGTCATCTGCTTAGTTTAGACATGTTCTGTCGCCACCTGTTTAGTTTCTATATCATATATGGGAATTATGCAGTCTCATGTCTTTTAGCCAGCCATAATATATGTGAAATGTGCAATGCCATCCTGTTTAACCAGGCATCATATGTTTGAATGATATCTTGGCCATCCTTTTCATCATTACATTTCCATTTGTTGACAATGTTTGTACATTAAACTACTCTTCTTGTGAATCAGCCATTTGGGTGGGAGATTGAAAAATCTGGAGTGAAAACAAGGCCTTCAGAGCAAACAGTGCTACCTGTCGAAGCAGATCTCTTGTTGGGTCCCGATAGCTCCTCAGAGATGGATTCAGAGACAGATGACCAGTCCTATTCCCCCGCCGAGGTGTATGCTCTAACTTGGCACGGCGTTTTAGTTATTCATCATATCTTTGAATTATGTTATGCTATGCTATCCAGTTTAGATAGACATCATATATGTGAAATTATCTCATGCTATCCATTTTAGTTAAACAATATACATGTCAACTATTTGATGTCCTCTTTTTTCCACATTATCTATTGCATCTGTCTCTCATACAATGTCTGTACATTCAACTATGTTTCCTGTTTATCAGCCATTTGAATTGGAGCGGGTGATGCCAGCATCTAGCGGACTAAAAACACGGTCTTCAAATAAAACAGTGCTACCTCTTGGTGGAGATAGCACCCCGGTTGTACATGCACGAGAACCAGCCCTACCACACATAACCCAAACCCACGCAGGTTGTACCCCTACTGCGATGGACCAAGAACCAACTTCACCCAATCTAACCCCAACTCCAGCAGATAGTAACCCAGTTCCTGTTGACACAACACCATCTCCACCACAAAGCTCCCAAACAAGAGCAGTTAGTAAGGCAGCTCCAGTGCCCAAAGGGCCAGTGCTACCACGGCAAACCCCAACTCCACCAGTTAGTACGCCTATTCCTGTGGAGGAAGCACAACCAGCCAGTCGTAGATTAGCATCTATCGCATTTTATGTTGTTAAATCCTATGTGTGTATCTTCCTATCTTGGAAATATTATACTGAAGATGAAGGAAAATGCCAGTTGCAGGTGTTTGTCCAGGAGTTATGTGTAAGTAATGTTATTCATGGCAATTACTTTGCTTTGTACCGTACATTCTACCTCCATGATGGTTATAATACA
This sequence comes from Triticum aestivum, assembly GCF_018294505.1. Lineage (NCBI taxonomy): Eukaryota > Viridiplantae > Streptophyta > Magnoliopsida > Poales > Poaceae > Triticum > Triticum aestivum. The sequence goes on from NC_057805.1 coordinate 286,656,225, forward strand.
ACACATTTTCCCTTTTTTAGAGAAGGACCGATTTGGAAACTCGGGATGAGGTAACCTGTGCTAATACCTCTGCTATCTTCAAGAATGCTTGGTGGCAGTATCGGAATTACCTGAAGAAAACGTACTTCACGGGCAAAGAAACTCATCAAATTCCATTACGTTCTCCTGAGACACATTTAGTGTACGATGACTGGGAACGCCTTGTTCTGTACTGGTCCCGAACCAAGAATGTGGTAAGGTCTATGAGCTCATTTTTTTAAGTATTGTATTCTTGTGTCTTATTGTACTCTGTTCATGTAGAAAAAGTGCTTAAACCTGAAGAACAACTGTTCTAATTTAAGATTTTGTTGCTATCGTGCATACTGCTTTGCTCTTGTATCACTGTATTTACTCATACAAACTTATTTTTAAATTGAAGGATCTAATCGAAACTCCAATGGCACAACAGGTATGTTCACGCATGTTTCTTTAACAGGTTTGCTCTTATCAATAGCTCTGTTGATTTCAATTTCAATTGTGTATATAGTTGACTTCTCATATCATGCACATTACTAGCATCACAACAGAGCCAATAGTGTTGTTGTACATGTAGACCCGTCGTACCCATCTGAAATCTTGTTGTGACGTGTAGTTTCCCACGCTTTGTATTCTTTCACTGCTGCTTTGTCTTGAACTGGTATGATTTGAACCGTGTCTCTATTTTGATTTGGCGAGACAGTGCAGTGACCAGAGGACATAGGTATATGTTTGTTTGATGCTTTTATTATGTACTAGTACTTGGCAATAGAAGACTTGGTAGTTTAATCCTGTCCACCTTACTAATCGACTAGTTCACCGAAATGAGTTTCATATACTAGTACATGCTAAACCTGTTATGTGTCTGCTTGTTTCTTCTTTTAGAATGCTGACAGAATATTGGGGAAGAGTGCCTTATTAAGCAATGGTGAAGGAAGTAGAAGATAAGGTTCAGGATAGTGAGATATCCTTGTTGGTCTCCAACAAAGCTGATAAAATAGCTAAGGAAGACTATCTTGAAGACAGTGAGACAACCCCAAAGTCCTGTGTTGGTTTAGTGTTCGAGTTACTGGCCACTACCGCTTGCACAAGCTATTCAAACTCACTGTCTGAATCATTTTGGTTTCCTGAGTCTCAACTACAAGCTGAAAGACATCGATCAACTATGTTGCGACAAAAAGCAGAAGGACTACGGAAGTCCCTGGAGCATTCAGATACATACTTTCTAGTACAACAGCAAGCGTTGGAGGATTTTAGCGCCAAACAGGACAAAGCTAATAAGCTTGTGCTACCTCTTGAGCACTGCGTTGGTTTTCCCTTGAAGAGGAAAGGGTGATGCAGCAAAGTAGCGTAAGTATTTCCCTCAATTTTTGAGAACCAAGGTATCAATCCAGTAGGAGGCCACGCACGAGTCCCTCGCACCTACACAAACAAATAAATCCTCGCAACCAACGCGATAAGGGGTTGTCAATCCCTACACGGTCACTTACGAGAGTGAGATCTGATAGATATGATAGGATAATATTTTTGGTATTTTTATGATAGAGATTCAAAGTAAAGAAAGTAAAATAAAAACGATGCCAGAAATAGCTTGTTGCCGGAAGATTAATATGATGCAAAATAGACCCGGGGGCCATAGGTTTCACTAGTGGCTTCTCTCAAGAGCATAAGTATTTACGGTGGGTGAACAAATTACTGTTGAGCAATTGACAGAATTGAACATAGTTATGAGAATATCTAGGTATGATCATGTATATAGGCATCACGTCCGAGACAAGTAGACCGACTCCTGCCTGCATCTACTACTATTACTCCACACATCGACCGCTATCCAGCATGCATCTAGAGTATTAAGTTCATAAGAACAGAGTAACGCTTTAAGCAAGATGACATGATGTAGAGGATAAACTCATGCAATATGATACAAACCCCATATCGTTATCCTTGATGGCAACAATACAATACGTGCCTTGCTGCCCCTACTGTCACTGGGAAAGGACACCGCAAGATTGAACCCAAAGCTAAGCACTTCTCCCATTGCAAGAAAGATCAATCTAGTAGGCCAAACCAAACTGATAATTCGAAGAGACTTGCAAAGATAACCAATCATACATTAAAGAATTCAGAAGATTCAAAAATTGTTCATAGATAAACTTGATCATAAACCCACAATTCATCGGTCTCAACAAACACACCGCAAAAGAAGATTACATCGAATAGATCTCCACAAGGGAGGGGGAGAACATTGTATTGAGATCCAAAAAGAGAGAAGAAGCCATCTAGCAAATAACTATGGACCCGAAGGTTTGAGGTAAACTACTCACACTTCATCGGAGAGGCTATGGTGTTGATGTAGAAGCCCTCCGTGATCGATGCCCCCTCCGGCGGAGCTCCGGAACAGGCCCCAAGATGGGATCTCATGGGAACAGAAGGTTGCGGCGGTGGAATTAAGTTTTTGGCTCCATATCTGGTAGTTTGGGGTACGTAGGTATATATAGGAGGAAGGAGTACGTCGGTGGAGCAACGTGCGGCCCACGAGGGTGGAGGGCGCGCCTTGGGCGGGGGGGGTAGGCGCGCCCCCTACCTCGTGGCTTCCTGGTTGAAGTCATGACATAGGGTCCAAGTCCTCTGGATCACGTTCGTTCCGAAAATCATGTTCCCGAAGGTTTCATTCCGTTTGGACTCCGTTTGATATTCTTTTTCTGCAAAACTCTGAAATAGGCAAAAACAGCAATTCTGGGTTGGACCTCCATTTAATAGGTTAGTCCCAAAAATAATATAAAAGTGTATAATAAAGCCCAATAATGTCCAAAAAAGAATATAATATAGCATGGAACAATCAGAAATTATAGATACGTTGGAGACGTATCAAGCATCCCAAGCTTAATTCCTGCTCGTCCTCGAGTAGGTAAATGATAAAAACAAAAATTTTGATGTGGAATGCTACTAGGCATAATTTCAATGTAATTCTTCTTAATTGTGGTATGAATATTCAGATCTGAAAGATTCAAGATAAAAGTTCAATATTGACATAAAAATAATAATACTTCAAGCATACTAACTAAGCAATTATGTCCTCTCAAAATAACATGGCCAAAGAAAGTTCCTCCCTACAAAATCGTATAGTTTAGTCATGCTCCATTCTCATCACACAAGAATGCTCTCATCATGCACAACCCCGATGACAAGCCAAGCAATTGGTTCATACTTTAGTAATCTCAAACTTTTTCAACCTTCACGCAATACATGAGCGTGAGCCATGGATATAGCACTATGGGTGGAATAGAATATAATGATGGGCGTTATGTGGAGAAGCCAAAAAGGGAGAAAGTCTCACATCAACGAGGCTAATCAATGAGCTATGGAGATGCCCATCGATTGATGTTAATGCAAGGAGTAGGGATTGCCATGCAACGGATGGACTAGAGCTATAAATATATGAAAGCTCAACAAAAGAAACTAAGTGGGTGTGCATCCAACTTGCTTGCTCACGAAGACCTAGGGCACTTGAGGAGGCCCATTGTTGGAATATACAAGCCAAGTTCTATAATGAAAAGTTCCCACTAGTATATGAAAGTGAAAAAACAAGAGACTCTCTATCATGAAGATTATGGTGCTACTTTGAAGCACAAGTGTGGAAAATGGATAGTAGCATTGTCCCTTCTCTCTTTTTCTCTCATTTGTTTGGGCCTTTTTTATGGCCTTTCTCTCTCTTTTTTATTTATTTTCCTCACTTGGGGCAATGCTATATAAAATGATGATCATCACACTTCTATTTATTTACAACTCAATGATTACAACTCAATACTAGAACAAGGTATGACTCTATATGAATGCCTCCGGCGGTGTACCGGGATATGCAATGAACCAAGAGTGACATGTATGAAAGAATTATGAATGGTGGCTTTGCCACAAATACTATGTCAACTACATGATCATGCTAAGCAATATGACAATGATGAACGTGTCATGATAAACGGAACGGTGGAAAGTTGCATGGCAATATATCTCGGAATGGCTATGGAAATGCCATAACAGCTAGGTATGGTGGCTGTTTAGAGGAAAATATAAGGAGGTTTATGTGTGAAAGAGCGTATCATATCACGGGTTTTGGATGCACCGGCGAAGTTTGCACCAACTCTCAATGTGAGAAAGGGCAATGCACCGTACCGAAGAGGCTAGCAATGATGGAAGGGTGAGAGTGCGTATAATCCATTGACTCAACATTAGTCATAAAGAACTCACATACTTATTGCAAAAATCTACAAGTCATCAAAAACCAAGCACTACGCGCATGCTCCTAGGGGGATAGATTGGTAGGAAAAGACCATCGCTCATCCCCGGCCGCCACTCATCAGGAGGACAATCAAAGAACACCTCATGTTTCAAATTTGTTACATAACGTTTACCATACGTGCATGCTACAGGACTTTCAAACTTCAACACAAGTATTTCTCAAATTCACAACTACTCAACTAGAAAAACTTTGATATCACTACCTCCATGTCTCAAAACAATCATGAAGCATCAAACTTCTCTTAGTATTCAATACACTCATAAGAAAGTTTTTACTAGTCTTGAATACCTAGCATATTAGGATTATTTAAGCAAATTACCATGATATTTAAGACTCTCAAAATAATCTAAGTGAAGCATGAGAGATCAATAGTTTCCATAAAACAAAAGTTACCACAGTGCTCTAAAAGGATATAAGTGAAGTACTAGAGCAAAAACTATATAACTCAAAAGATATAAGTGAAGCACATAGAGTATTCTAATAATTTCCGAATCATGTGTGTCTCTCTCAAAAGGTGTGTACAGCAAGGATGATTGTGGTAAGCTAAAAAGCAAAGACTCAAATCATACAAGACGCTCCAAGCAAAACACATATCATGTGGTGAATAAAAATATAGCTCCAAGTAAAGTTACCGATGGAAGTAGACGAAAGAGGGGATGCCTTCCGGGGCATCCCCAAGCATTGGCTTTTAGGTGTCCTTAGATTATCTTGGGGGTGCCATGGGCATCCCTAAGCTTAGGCTCTTGCCACTCCTTGTTCCATAATCCATCAAATCTTTCACCCAAAACTTGAAAACTTCACAACACAAAACTCAGCAGAAAATCTCGTAATCTCCATTAGCGAAAGAAAACAAAAGACCACTTCAAGGTACTGTAATGAACTCATTATTTATTTATATTGGTGTTAAACTTACAGTATTAGAACTTCTCTATGGTTTATAAACTATTTTACTAGCCATAGATTCATCAAAATAAGCAAACAACACACGAAAAACAGAATCTGTCAAAAACAGAACAGTCTGTAGTAATCTGTAACTAACGCAAACTTATGGAACTCCAAATATTCAGACAAAATAGGAAGACCTAGAAAATTTGTTTATTGATCAGCAGCAATTGGAATCAATATTTTATCACGTTCGGGTTATTTTTAACAATTATTTTCGTGAACAGAAAGTTTCTGGAATTTTCTGCAAGATCAAATAACTATCATCCAAGAAGATCCTATAGGTTAAACTTGGCACAAACACTAAGTAAAACATAAAAACACATCTAACCAGAGGCTAGATCAAAAATTTATTCCTAAACAGAAGAAAAAAGCAAAAAACTAAAAATAAAATTGGGTTGCCTCCCAACAAGCGCTATCGTTTAACGCCCCTACCTAGGCATAAAAGCAAGGATAGATCTAGGTATTGCCATCTTTGGTGGGAAATTATTCAATGAGACATCTATCATCCTTAGGAGTTTCTTTCTTTTTATTAATCATATAACTTCTAGGCACATAACTGAAAAATTCATTAGCAAATGGTTCCTTAATGATAGCGAAAAGATTGGGATGAATACTTATAGATTTGAGATCCGCAGTTTCCTTACTAGAGGATTCACCCTTATTTATAGGAACATACATAAGCTTGGCCATTTTAGTTAGAGGACTTGGAGTATTCTTTATGGAAGAAAAAGTGGTTCCCAAGTTGGTAATGATACCCTCAAGTTTATCGATTCTAGTGGAATCCTGATTTATTATTTCATTAACTATGGGTTCCTTCTCCTTAATATTTTTCAAAGTGACTCCTACTTTAGATCCATATTGGGTAATTTGGTTGTGGATCTTTTTATCCCAATTTTCGATTAACTCTACGGTAGCAACTTTATTTTCAATAATTTCAAGTCTTTGCATTACATGCTCCAAAGTTAACATAGTTCCATTAACCAAAAGAGGTGGTGAGCCAAACAAATCTATCATAGCATTATAAGAATCAAAAGTATGGCTACCCAATAAATTCCCTCCGGTAATGGTATCAAGGATATATCTGTACCAAGGAGTAGCGCCTACATAAAAATTGCGGAGAAGAACAAAAGTAGATAGCTTCTTGGTAGATCTATTTTGAGCATTGCAAATTCTATACCAAGCATCTTTCAGATTTTCTCCCTCCCTTTGCTTAAAATTTAGAACTTCATTCTCGGGAGACAACGGAGAAGATAGAGGACAAGCCAAAATGACAAGGAAACGGAAAAGAGGCAAACGGAAAAGAGAGGGCGAATAAAACGCAAGGGTGAAGTGGGGGAGAGGAAAACGAGAGGCAAATGGCAGATAATGTAATACGGGAGATAAGGGTTTGTGATGGGTACTTGGTATGTTGAATTTTGCGTAGACTCCTCGGCAACGGCGCCAGAGATCCTTCTTGCTACATCTTGAGCACTGTGTTTGTTTTCCCTTGAAGAGGAAAGGGTGATGCAGCAAAGTAGCGTAAGTATTTCCTTCAGTTTTTGAGAACCAAGGTATCAATGCAGTAGGAGGCCACGCACGAGTCCCTCGCACCTACACAAACAAATAAATCCTCGCAACCAACGCGATAAGGGGTTGTCAATCCCTACACGGTCACTTACGAGAGTGAGATCTGATAGATATGATAGGATAATATTTTTGGTATTTTTATGATAAAGATGCAAAGTAAAGAAAGTAAAATAAAAACGGCGCCAAAAATAGCTGGTGATGGAAAATAGACCCGGGGGCCATAGGTCTCACTAGTGGCTTCTCTCAAGAGCATAAGTATTTACGGTGGGTGAACAAATTACTGTTGAGCAATTGACAGAATTGAGTATAGTTATGAGAATATCTAGGTATGATCATGTATATAGGCATCACATCCGAGACAAGTAGACCGACTCCTGTCTGCATCTACTACTGTTAATCCACACATCGACCGCTATCCAGCATGCATCTAGAGTATTAAGTTCATAAGAACAGAGTAACGCTTTAAGCAAGATGACATGATGTAGAGGGATAAACTCAAACAATATGATATAAACCCCATCTTGTTATCCTCGATGGCAACAATACAATACGTGCCTTACTGCCCCTACTGTCACTGGGAAAGGACACCGCAGGATTGACCCCAAAGCTAAGCACTTCTCGCATTGCAAGAAAGATCAATCTAGTAGGCCAAACCAAACTGGTAATTCGAAGAGACTTCCAAAGATAACCAATCATACATAGAAGAATTCAGAAGATTCAAATATTGTTCATAGATAAACTTGATCATAAACCCACAATTCATCGGTCTCAACAAACACACCGCAAAAGAAGATTACATCGAATAGATCTCCACAAGGGAGGGGGAGAACATTGTATTGAGATCCAAAAAGAGAGAAGAAGCCATCTTGCTAATAACTATGGACCCGAAGGTCTGAGGTAAACTACTCACACTTCATCGAAGAGGCTATGGTGTTGATGTAGAAGCCCTCCGTGATCGATGCCCCCTCCGGCGGAACTCTGGAACAGGCCCCAAGATGGGATCTCACGGGTACAGAAGGTTGCGGCGGTGGAATTAAGTTTTTGGCTCCGTATCTGGTAGTTTGGGGGTACGTAGGTATATATAGGAGGAAGGAGTATGTCGGTGGAGCAACATGGGGCCCACGAGGGTGGAGGGCGCTCCTGGGGGGGGGGGTAGGCGCGCCCCCCTACCTCATGGCTTCCTGGTTGAAGTCTTGACGTAGGGTCCAAGTCCTCTGGATCACGTTCGTTCCGAAAATCATGTTCCCGAAGGTTTCATTCCGTTTGGACTCCGTTTGATATTCTTTTTCTGCGAAACTCTGAAATAGGCAAAAAACAGCAATTCTGGGCTGGGCCTACAGTTAATAGGTTAGTCCCAAAAATAATATAAAAGTGTATAATAAAGCCCAATAATGTCCAAAACAGAATACAATATAGCATGGAATAAAAAAATTATAGATACGTTGGAGACGTATCACTTGCCGATCATCGGGCAAGTCAACCAAAGTCCACACTTTGTCCCAATTCATGGATCCCATCTCAGATTTCATGGCCTCAAGCCATTTCGCGGAATCTAGGCTCATCATCTCTTCCTCATAGTTCGTAGGTTCGTCATGGTCAAGTAACATGACCTCCAGAATATGATTACCATACCACTCTAGTGCGGATCTTACTCTGGTTGACCTATGAGGTTCGGTAGTAACTTGATCAGAAGTTTCATGATCATCATCATTAGCTTCCTCACA
>NC_057805.1:286666296-286666762 GCF_018294505.1 Triticum aestivum
GGAGACGCGGTTGCATGACATTCTTTGGGCCATCCATGATGGAAAAAAACATGGTAGAAGCGAGGGCGAGGAAAATATCGGGGTGTTCCCGGTTACGGTGGGTGGTCGGGGCCGAGCGATGCGTGTTTCTCTCGTACACGCACGCGCGTGGGTGCGAGGCGTTGGGATCTAACTGAACCCGAGTGAGGCGTTGGGCTCTAACTGAACCCGAGCGATTGCACTGCAGGCTACGCGTTACTGAACCCGAGCGATCGATCGATGGCTGTTAACTAAACCCGATCGAGCGATTCCTTCGCTACAGCTTCTAACTAAAGCCGATCGATGCTGCCTCTGGATGAACAGTGAGCGTTGCTGGGGGGTTTGGATGAACAGTTCCCGGTGGGGGTGGATGAACAGGATCCCATGGTGTTGCCTCTGGATGAACAGGACCCCGATCGATCGAGCTGGTTGGGGCTGGATGAACGGG
>NC_057805.1:286666999-286680676 GCF_018294505.1 Triticum aestivum
CCCCGTGGAGGGCTGGATGAACAGGACCACCCCGTGGAGGGCTGGATGAACAGTAGATGGTGGAGGGCTGGATGAACAGTAGCCCGTGGAGGGGTGGTTGAACAGGAGCCCGTGGAGAGGGCTGGTTGAATAGTAGCCGGTAGAGTAGCGCGCGGTGGGGGCTGGATTTACAGGAGCCCGTCGATGAACAGTCGCAGGTGGAGGCTGGAGGAGGTCGACGGTGGATGAATAGTAGCCCGTGGAGGCTGGAGGGGGTCGACGGTGGAGATGAACAGTATCCCGTGGAGTCCTGTTTTGCGGTACACCACACCCCTCCAGATGAACAGGACCCCCGTTTCGACCGTAGCGCTCCAACACCAGTCCGTTTCCTCTGTTTTGCAGTTCACCACACCCCTCCCAATCAACAGGACCCCCGTTTCGACCGTAGGAGGTCTGTTTCCTCCGTTTTGCGGTACGCCAGACCACTCCCGATGAATAGGATCCCGTTTCAACCGTGGCCGGTCGAACACAAGGCCGTTTCCTCCGTTCTGCGGTCCGCCAGGCCTCGTTTCCATCGGCTGTTCCGTCCAAGCCCTCCCGATGAACACGACAGCGCATTCCGTTCCTACCCAGCCGGTTGGCTCCCCATGAACATGACGACGACGCAGTTTCTCCGTTCTGACCCAGCCATGTACATGAGCCCTGGCCGTACATATGCGCGAGTAGGCGTTCGAGACCTGCCCGGATGTACGTACGTGGCCGTATTTTCTTTCTTGCACACTGGCCGCTGTACGTACGTGTACATGCTACGTGTGCGCCTCTACTATGACACGTGTGCGCCTCTACATCGACCAGTATGTACGTACACGTTCGCGACCAGAATGATAACGCTATGTACGCTTCGACCAGGTGGGTCCCGACTGTCAGGCACTTCCTTGCCTGCGAAGATGTAGCTGGTGGGTCCCAGCAGTCAGGGGGGCGAACCATTTTTTTTGACCGGACGCACTTCCTTGCGTGCGAAGATGTAGCTGGTGGGTCCCAGGTGTCAGCGGGAAACATTTTTTTTTGCGAAATGCGGTGGCCCGTCCGATGGGTCCCTATTGTCAGGTCGAGGAATAATTATTTTGCGCGTAATAAGGAGGCACTTCCTTACGGCCTCCGTGGACCCAGCTGTCAGCCTCTCCACGTACAACACTCTTTCGATGGAAGTCATTCCTTGACCACGTTGACCACGCCGCGCCGAGAGCACCATGGCGGTGGACGACGGCGAGCGGCGAGGCCTAGGAAGGGGACGACGTGGAGCCGGGGAAGACGCGGCAATGGAAGCCCGCGTGGAGAGGAGTACGAGGGTTCACTGGTTCGGCTGTCGTGTGAGGCTGCTGTCGCCGCAGGGCCTGGCCAGCGGTGGGAATAGTAGGGGGCGGTGAGGCCTCCGCGGCAGCACAGCCGGCCACGGGAGGCAGGAGCATGCGGCACGACCGGCGCTGCTTTGGGCGACTGGAGCAAGAAGACCAGAGGTTGAAGACGCACTACGGCCGTTGGATGGACATCGTACGGTCACGGGAGCTAGAGCCGTTCATATTGACTAAGTTGACAAAGCACTCCGTCCCCATCAACTTAGTAGGCCCGCATGTCAGCCTCCCACCAAGGTGGGTCCCAACCTGCAGGGGGAGTATTCATTTTTTTGTGCGTAATAAGGAGGCACTTCCGGTGGGTGCGAGCTGACAGCGGGGGGAACGTTTTTTTCGCGAAATACGGTGGGCCGTCCGGTGGGTCCCAGCAGTCAGGGGGAAACATTTTTTCACCAAATATGGTGGCCCGTCTGGTGGGTCCCTGCTGTCAGGTGGAGGAATAATTATTTTCCGCGTAATAAGGAGGCACTTCCTTGCAGCTGCGTGGACTCAGCTGTCAGCCTCTCCACATACAGTACTCTTCCGATGGAAGTCGTCCCTTGACCACGTTGACCACGCCGCGCCGAGAGCACCAGGGCGGTGGACGATGGCGAGCGGCGAGGCCTAGGAAGGGGACGACACGGAGCCAGGGAAGACGCGGCAGTGGAAGCCCGTGCGGAGATGAGTACGAGGGTTCACTGGTTCGGCTGCGGTGTGAGGTTGCCGTCGCCGCAAAATAACAGGGGGTGTGGGTGAGTGGATGGATAGCTTGGCCAGCGGTGGGAGTGGATGTACCGCAAAATAACTTGTAGGGGGCGGTGAGGCCTCCGCGGCAGCACAGCCGGCCTCGGGAGGCCGGAGTAGGTGGCACGACCGGCACTGCTTTCGGCGGCTGGAGCAAGAACACCAGAGGTTGAAGAAGCACTACGGCCGTTGGATGGACATCGTACGATCACTGCAGCTAGAATCGTTCATATTGACTAAGTTGACAAAGCCCTTGGTACGCGTCAACTTAGTAGGCCCACAGGTCACTTCCGAAATAGGCGTACTAACTGGTGGAGTTGGGGTTCGCCAGTGTATGCAATATGCTGCTTTGTTCCCTATATTTGCACTGGTGGCGAACTTTGATGCCCAGTGGATGTAATATGTGTAATAGAGGTAATAGGCTAGCGTTAATTGCTTGCTTATTTATTTCCTTATTGTCTTGTTTAGTTGTTTGCTTGTAGTCACTGCAGTTCTTTTTTTGTGTTTTTCTAGTGGCCACAATAACCTATTTTTGGAAACTAGGCCAAAATAATCATGGCAACACACGGACTATTGTAACCATGAGCCTCCTTCAGGCCGTATGATCCATGGGCCTTCTACGGGCCGTAGGATCCATTGGCCTTCTATACGGGCCGTAGGATCCATGGGCCTTCTACAGGCCGTATGATCCATGGGGCTTTTATGGGCCGTACGATCCATGGGCCTTCTACGGGGCGTATCATCATTTCGCCAATCATGGGCCGTACTATTCGTGGACAATAACGGGCCGTTAATAGGCCGTATTTGATAACTCTATGAAAACAGCCCAATGGGTTTTTTTTTGACATGAAAACGGGCCAACGTATTAACGGGCCACAAACGGGCCGACTGTAACCACGGGCTGAATTTGGCCCACAAGCAGAAAATGACAGTAATGGGCCGTAAGTAACCGAATGCTGAAAATGAGCCCAAGAAAAATGGGCCCTGAGAAGGCCGAAAGATAACATGGGCTGGAAACGGCCCAACGGAATAATGGGCCGTTAATGGGTATAAAGTGATACACTGTTCATTACGGGCCAGTATTACCACGGGCCGTTAAGGGGCCGAGGGTTACTAAGGGCCTCATATGGGCCGAAAGACGTCATGGGCCATACATGGGCCGGAAGTTAAAACGGGCTGGAATTATATCGGACGGCCCAGATGACGCTACTGGGCCTAATTCGGATAGGCCGTAAACGGGACCTGGGACAGCGGGCTGTATGCGAACAGGCCGTTAACAGGCTTGCCATGGGCCGGCCCGCCACCTTTTGACCAAGTCAAATGGGCGGCCTTTTCACAGGAATGGGCCTCTGTTGGGTCATGCCACGTGTCGACGTATCATAGGCGCTTTGGGTCCAATGAGTGGATGACATCTGTCCCAACGGTGAGCCGACACATGTTTCCTCCAGCCAATGATGATTTTACACGTGAAAAATCCCCATTGGTCGAGGCTGTTAACGGGTTATCGGATCCAAAACCGGACCCGATAGCTTAACAGCGTTCCGTTACGGTGGATGCCACGTGTCGGTCACCCTTGACGAAAGCACTTCTGTGACACGCGATTTATCGTCATGGAAGTGGACATTTCTGTGATGATAATTTTGGTAATGTCATGGAACAGTTCTACGACAGCACAGGTATGACTATCTTGATTCTGTCATAAATTTGTCATGAATGTACATGCATGACAGAAAACGTGACCTACTATGACAAACGGTATCATCACGGAAGTGTATTTTTTTGTACTGCCATGAGGCATGGTTCACAAGCATCAAGTGATTCCAAAAGCCCATCAGCATGGAGTTTCTTCCTGCACTCTACACCAATATGACCTAAACGGCAGTGCCACAAATAAGTTGCACCATCATTATTAAACTTATATCTTTTGGCTTCAATACAATGAATATGTGTATCACTACTATCAAGGTTTAGTAAAAATAGACCACTCATCAAGGCTGCGTGACCATAAAAGATATTACTCATACAAATAGAACAGCCATTATTCTCTGATTTAAATGAATAACCGTCTCGCATCAAACAAGATCCAGATATAATGTTCGTGCTTAACGCTGGCACCAAATAACAATTATTCAGGTCTAAAACTAATCCCGAAAGTAGATGTAGAGGTAGCATGCCGACGGCGATCACATCGACTTTGGAACAATTTCCCACGCGCATCGTCACCTCGTCCTTAGCCAATCTCCGCTTAATCTGTAGCCCCTGTTTTGAGTTGCAAATACTAGCAACAGAACCAGTATCAAATACCCAGGCGCTACTGCGAGCATTAGTAAGGTACACATCAATAACATGTATATCAAATATACCTTTCACTTTGCCATCCTTCTTTTCCGCCAAATACTTGGGGCAGTTCCGCTTCCAGTGACCAGTCCCTTTGCAGTAGAAGCACTTAGTCTCAGGCTTAGGTCCAGACTTGGGTTTCTTCACTTGAGCAACAACTTGTTTGTCGTTCTTCTTGAAGTTCCCATTCTTCCCTTTGCCCTTCTTCTTGAAACTAGTGGTCTTATTGACCATCAACACTTGATGCTCCTTCTTGATTTCTACCTCCGCAGCCTTTAGCATTGCGAAGAGCTCGGGAATTGTCTTATCCATCCCTTGCATATTATAGTTCATCATGAAGCTCTTGTAGCTTGGTGGCAGAGATTGAAGAACTCTGTCAATGACACTATCAACCAGAAGATTAACTCCCAGCTGAGTCAAGTGATTGTGGTACCCAGACATTCTGAGTATATGCTCACTGACAGAACTATTCTCCTTCATTTTGCAGCTGTAGAACTTATTGGAGACTTCATATCTCTCAATCCGGGCATTTGCTTGAAATATTAACTTCAACTCCTAGAACATCTCATATGCTCCATGACGTTCAAAACGTCGTTGAAGTCCCGGTTCTAAGCCGTAAAGCATGGCACACTGAACTATCGAGTAGCCATTAGTTTGCTCTACCAGGTGTTCATAACATCCGGTGTTGCTCCTGCAGCGGGTTTGGCACCTAGCGGTGCTTCCAGGATGTAATTCTTCTATGCAGCAATGAGGATAATCCTCAAGTTATGGACCCAGTCCGTGTAGTTGCTACCATCATCTTTCAACTTGGCATTCTCTAGGAACGCATTAAAATTCAACGGAACAACAACACGGGCCATTTATCTACAACAACATAGACATGCAAAATACTATCAGGTACTAAGTTCATGATAAATTTAAAGTTCAATTAATCATATTACTTAAGAACTCCCACTTAGATAGACATCCCTCTAATCATCTAAGTGATCACGTGATCCATATCAACTAAACCATGTCCGATCATCACGTGAGATGGAGTAGTTTTCAATGGTGAACATCACTATGTTGATCATATCTACTATATGATTCACGCTCGACCTTTCTATCTCAGTGTTCCGAGGCCATATCTGCATACGCTAGGCTCGTCAACTTTAACCCGAGTATTCTGCGTGTGCAAAACTGGCTTGCACCCGTTGTATGTGAACGTAGAGCTTATCACACCCGATCATCATGTGGTGTCTCGGCACGATGAACTGTAGCAACGGTGCATACTCAGGGAGAACACTTATACCTTGAAATTTAGTGAGAGATCATCTTATAATGCTACCGCCGTACTAAGCAAAATAAGATGCATAAAGGATAAACATCACATGAAATCAATATAAGTGATATGATATGGCCATCATCATCTTGTGCCTTTGATCTCCATCTCCAAAGCACCGTCATGATCACCATTGTCACCAGCTTGACACCTTGATCTCCATCGTAGCATCGTTGTCGTCTCGCAAACTATTGCTTCCACGACTATCGCTACCGCTTAGTGATAAAGTAAAGCAATTACATGGCGATTACATTTCATACAATAAAGCGACAACCATATGGCCCCTGCCAGTTGTCGATAACTATGTTACAAAACATGATCATCTCATACAACAATTATATAATCACGTCTTGACCATATCACATCAGAACATGCCCTGCAAAAACAAGTTAGACGTCCTCTACTTTTTTGTTGCAATTTTTATGTGGCAGCTACGAGCTTAGCAAGAACCGTTCTTACCTACGCATCAATAACCACAACGATTTTTTGTCAAGTGTGCTATTTTAACCTTCAACAAGGACCGGGCGTAGTCACACTCGATTCAACTAAAGTAGGAGAAACAGACACCCACTAGCCACCTGTGTGTGAAGAACGGCGGTAGAACTAGTCTCATGAACGCGGTCATGTAATGTCGGTCTGGGCCGCTTCATCCAACAATACCGCCGAATAAAAGTATGACATGCTGGTAAGCAGTATGCCTATTATTCCCCACAACTCTTTGTGTTCTACTCGTGCATATATCATCTATGCATAGACCTGGCTCAGATGCCACTGTTGGGGAACGTAGTATTTCAAAAATATTCCTACGATCACGGAAGATCTATCTAGGAGAATCATAGCAACGAGCGGGGAGAGTGTGTCCACTTACCCTCGTAGACCGAAAGCGGAAGCATAAAGTAACGCGGTTGATGTAGTCGAACGTCTTCGCGATCCAACCGATCAAGTACCAAACGCACGGCACCTCCGTGATCTGCACACGTTCAGCTCGGTGACGTCCCTCAAACTTCTAGATCCAGCTGAGCTCGAGGGAGAGTTTCGTCAGCACGACGGTGTGTTGACGGTGATGATGAAGTTACCGACGCAGGGCTTCACCTAAGCACTACGAGAATATGACCGAGGTGGAAATATGTGGAGGGGGGCACCGCACACGGCTAAGATCAACTTGTGTGTCTATGGGGTGCCCCCCTACCCGTATATAAAGGAGTGGAGGAGGGGGAGGGCTTCAAGTTATTTCAATTATATCATTTCAAAGCTTCATCTAATCATTGCAAGGCTTCTCCCAGAGTTCTTTTCAACTTTCCCTTTTGTTTGATCATTCTTTTATTACCGGAGTTCTTCATGGAGGCTCTACATGGTGGCTCATCAAGGATTCGTTTCATTCTTCAATTGTTCTTCAAGATTTCTCTCGGAGTTAAGATCCGCCAAGCTATACTTTAATATAAACATGGTTTTCAACACATGTTTTGTTTTGAGGAGTTCAAGGATTCTTCATCTTGCATTCTAAAGTGCAATTCGTTCTACCTTATCATTTGAGGTGGTGTTATGTCATTCTTGACAATTTGAGTTCGCGTTTCATGTTTCACATGTTGTCAAGAATGAGATATTTTAAATCCACCAATCTCTTCGTTGGATTTATCTTGTGTCATGTTTCACCTAAAGCCTTCCCTAAGGAATGTTGCTATTATGGTGCTTATAAATGACCCAATTTCTTCAATTGTCCTCCCGGTGAAATAAGTTTCTCGTCTCCTTGTTGATATCAATCCAATCTATGGTTTTTCGTTAGTGGCAAAATTTTCACCTCATGTTTGAGATGTCTCCATAAGCCCACGAGGATCATATCCTTTTGTTGTTGGTTTTTTCCAACAACTCCGTTATAACCTTCTTGGAAGGATGCTTTCCAAGCTCATTTGTGGCAGAAGTTGTCATTTTCTTCTCCGTTATCTTATTCCGACGATCTATCTTCTATTCGTTCGTCCCGGAGGCATTGTGATGTTGCTCTCTTCGACCATTCATCTTGTTTTGTCAAGATCATGTAATTTTTCCTTTCTTATCCGTTTAGCTGGAGTGTCGTGTTTTCATTCGAGTTCTCTCTTCTTATCAAGTTTTGTCTCCTCCCTCAACCGGAGTGCTGTCTGAAATCTTTCTTACCCCTTGTGCCATTCTTTCATTAGTACCGGAGGCAATGTGTTGTTAATTTCATCGAGTATCCTCTCATCTTGTCAAGATCATGTTCAATTCCTTCCATTTACAGTCGGAGTGCTGCCCAAATTATATCATTCTTCTTCCTTCCTATCTTCTTTTAACCGGAGTGGTTTAAATATCTATCGTGTCACTTAACCTCAAGGTTCTCATGGTGTTCTTTGCTTCCGTTTACTACGGAGTTCTCTCAATTCGCTTATCTCCGTTGTGTCATTTCCTCAAGCTTTGCGACCTCTCAAGGTTCTTTGGTTTCACTCTTTTGTCAAAGAAGCAACTTTGTTTTACCTCTTCCTCTTCCGCGGTTCTCTCCGGTGCCATCCTAGATCTCGGGACGAGATCCTCTTGTAGTGGTGGAGTGTTGTAACGCCCCGAGACCGACGCTTCAGAAGACTTCCTTATTTTCGTGATCACCGCGTGTTTCTTTCGGTGCTTGCTCTTTTATTTTTGCATTGCATCATGTCATCATGCCATCATGTCATTAAATCTTTGCATAAAAACCCAACTAAATAAATTGCATGGTTCTTCGATCCATTTAAATTGAGGGAATTCACATGGTGATTTCTCTTTATAACATATCCTCCTAATATTTATGGAGCTATTATAAATATTCCATTAGTTTGGAATTAACCGGAACACACTTGCAAAATAATTCCCATGCCTTTTTCCACTTCAAGTTTCACCTCCAAGCTTGGCCAACAATTCTTTTCCCTCTTATTGAGGCCCTTCCTAAATGTTCAACATTTTTGGACACTTCTAAAACCTTGTTCTAGTTCAAACCATTTGAATTAAATTCAAAGAGTTTGAATTTAAACTTCGTTCAGGCCACTTCTATTTTTTTTCTGGTTCAAGCTCATTTTTATGAGTCCGGAAAAATTAACCTCCCGCGCAAATTCTATCCCTAACACTTCCTTTCTTCCCCTTTTCTTCTTTCATATTTTTCATTTCTGGGAGAAAAGAAGGAAGAAGGGGAGAGAGCCCAGCCGCCAGGCCTCTGGCCACTTCCCTCTCTACTGGGCCGGCCTCTAAGGCCCATCCTTCCTCCCTTAACCCTAGCCCGCACTCCCTGCGCTCCCTTGCCCGATCCACCTCCCTCTCCCCTCGTCCGATCTCTCCCTCCAGCGCCGCCAGAGAGAGATAGAGCGAACAGCAGCGCCTCGCCCCGATCCCCTTGCGCCTCTTCTTCCCTTCCTGCCTCGTCCTCGGCGCCTTGTCCCCAAGCTCGCCGGAGCACCTCCGTTGCCGGACGAAACCCCCGCAGGAGCTCGTCGCCACTGCCTTCCCCTCGTGTCCGTGCGCCTTCTCCACGAGATCGGAGTCCCTCGTGCCCGGGCGTCTCCGTCGACCCTGCCGTCGGCCGGCGACCTCGTCGTCGGAGCCCCGCGCCAAGACCGCTCCTCCCCATGGCCCTTGCGAGCTTCCTCCCGTGCCGCCTCTCCTCCTGCTTCTCCTCGTCGCCACCAACCCGCCTCGACCTCACCGCGGGCAGCAGCAATTGCTGCTGCACCCTCGCGATGCGCCCTCGTCCCGATTCCCTCCTCTGTGCGCCAAGTCCCTCGTCCGCTGCTGCTCTGCTCCGCTCCGCCGCCACTGCTCTGCTCCGCTCCGCCGCCACTGCTCCGTCCAGCAAGCGCGCCTCCGGCTGCCGCAACCTCTGCCTCCTCCCTCCATTCGGCCTCAATCGCCGGAGACACGCCGCCTCCCCGCCACGGGGCCGCGCCCCTATTCGTCATCGTTGTCACCTTGAGCCCCGTGCCCACTTCTTAACGCTGCTCGCGCACCACCCAGCCTTGCTGCTGCCACCAGAGGCCTTTTGTCTCGCGTTGTTTTGGATCAGCAAGGATGAGACGCCAAGACCCGTACCCGGACCGTCAAGCATCGCCCCGTGGAATTTGCCAAGTACCACTTCGACCCGTGTACGACTACGTGGATTCGCCAAGTACCCCATCGGCAAGACCGACGCCCGGACAAGCACACCAGCTCTGTGGATTTCGGCAAGTTCACCGATGACCGATGCATAGTACCACTATGTTTTCCATGTACATCTACACCAAGACCGGACGGACAAGTACCCCGACAGCGTGTGTACCACTACCGTCAACCTTCGAAGACTCCGTGGACATCAAGTTCCTCGCCGTGACCCTGAACATTTACGGAGTGCGTACGACTACGAAACGTGAACCACTACTTCCACTACATCGCGAGAACGTCTACTTCCACTGCAAACTCGATCTGCTTCGATAATGCACGCTTCGAAGGTATAACCTCGAGGCGATGACCCGTGGACGAATGCATGCGTGTTGTATGAGATGCACCGTATGTTTGCACCATGTCCGAATTGGTCCTTGCACGTTCCTCGTTTCCTTGCCACCGTCACGTGGGAACCCGGTAACCGGGATCACCCCACCATCGTTTGCATGTTCCGTTCATCCACAGTTTCTTTTGCACCGACATCTCGACGAGTTGTCGGATCACCTTTATGTAGCCGTGGCATCATTTTCAGATTCGTTGCCCTGGCACCCCCTTTCTTCCACCACGGTAACAAATGCCTCGTATCATTTTATACCAACACTTTCATAAAATTGCATATACCTTGCATATGTCATCCGCATCATGATAACAACATTTAAAATGTCTAAAATTGATGTTTGCATTAAAATTGCTAGATGACATATGGGGATTTTCCGGAATTGTTGTTTATTATTTCCGGCCTCATTTAACTTGCTTAAATAGATAGTTTATTATGCTTCACCTCTTGCCATGGTAATCAACATTTAATATTGTTGGGTACATAACCGAGAGAGAACTAAATAATCGTATGTGGTGTTTCGTCAATATGCAACTCGTTGCATATTGAACTCCACTTAATTTGTAGTATTGTTTATTGCACTTTGCCATGCATATTTAAACCGGACATGCATCATACTTGTTTGTGCATCATGCCATGTGAATGTGATGGTTGTTTACCATGTTGTTTGTTTCTTTCCGGTTTGCTTCTCCCGTTAGCTTCGGTTTCGTTCCGGAGTTGTGAGGATTCGTTCGACTACATCCGTTTGTCTTCTTCTTGGAGTTGTTCTTCTTCCTTGCGGGATCTCAAGCAAGATGACCACCCCTCGAAATCACTTCTATCTTTGCTTGCTAGTTGTTCGCTCTATTGCTATGCCGCACTACCTACCACTTGCTTATCAAGCCTCCCAAATTGCCATGAACCTCTAACCTTTGTCACCCTTCCTAGAAAACCGTTGTTTGGCTATGTTACCGCTTTGCTCAGCCCCTTCTTATAGCGTTGCTAGTTGCAGGTGATGATGAAGATTGCTCCATGTTGGATTATGTTTATGTTGGGATATCACAATATCTCTTATATTATTAATGCATCTATATACTTGGTAAAGGGTGGAAGGCTCGGCCTTATGCCTCGTGTTTTGTTCCACTCTTGCCACCCTAGTTTCCGTCACACCGGTGTTATGTTCCTTGATTTTTGCGTTCCTTATGCAGTTGGGTGATTTATGGGACCCCCTTGACAGTTCGCTTTGAATAAAACTCCTCCAGCAAGGCCCAACCTTGGTTTTACCATTTGCTACCACCTATCCCCTTTTCCCTTGGGTTCTGCAGACTCAAGGGTCATCTTTATTTTAGACCCCCGGGGCCAGTGCTCCTTCGAGTGTTGGTCCAAACCGAGCAGCCTGCGGGGCCACCTCGGGGAAACTCGAGGTCTGGTTTTACTCGTAGCTTGACTTATCCGGTGTGCCCTGAGAACGAGATATGTGCAGCTCATATCTGGATTTGTCGGCACATCGGGCGGCTTTGCTGGTCTTGTTTTACCATTGTCGAAATGTCTTGTAAACCGGGATTCCGAGACTGATCGGGTCTTCCTGGGAGAAGGAATATCCTTCGTTGACCGTGAGAGCTTATAATGGGCTAAGTTGGGACACCCCTGCAGGGTATTATCTTTCGAAAGTCGTGCCCACGGTTATGTGGCATATGGGAATTTGTTAATATCCGGTTGTAGAGAACTTGTCACTTGACCCAGTTAAACGCATCAACTGTGTGTGTAGCCGTGATGGTCTCTTCTCGGCGGAGTCCGGGAAGTGAACACGGTTTGAGTTATGAATGACGTAAGTAGGAGTTCTGGATCACTTCTTGGTCATTTCTAGATGACGACCGTTCCGTTGCTTCTCTTCTTGCTCTCATTTGCGTATGTTAGCCACCATATATGCTAGTGCTTGCTGCAGCTCCACCTCACTACCCCATACTTTCCTATAAGCTTAAATAGTCTTGATCTCGCGGGTGTGAGATTGCTGAGTCCTCGTGACTCACAGATACTTCCAAAACAGTTGCAGGTGCCGATGATACCAGTGCAGGTGACGCAACCGAGCTCAAGTGGGAGCTCGATGAAGATCTTGTTCGTTGTGTTGTTTCTTATCATGTTGATCATTAGTGGAGCCCAGTTGGGATGATCGAGGATCTAGCAGTTGGGTTGTTTTCTTTTATTTTGGTTCCATAGTCGGACCTATGTGTGTACTCTGAATGATGTATGTTTTATTTATGTATTGTGTGAAGTGGCGATTGTAAGCCAACTCTTTATCCCATTCTTGTTCATTACATGGTATTGTGTGAAGATGACCCTTCTTGCGACAAAACCACAATGCGGTTATGCCTCTAAGTCGTGCCTCGACAAGTGGGAGATATAGCCGCATCGTGGGCGTTACACCTCGTCATGTCCGTGATCTCATCCGGGACTCCGAACTACCTTCGGTACATCAAAACACAGAAACTCATAATACCGATCGTCATCGAATGTTAAGCGTGCGGACCCTACGGGTTCGAGAACTATGTAGACATGACCGAGACTCATCTCCGATCAATACAATTCTAGCATGGATAATAAACATTTATCATGATATAAGGAAATATAAATAACAACTTTATTATTGCCTCTAGGGCATATTTCCTTCAATTGATCGTTCGGTTTTATTGCTATAGCTTTCTTCATGGCATATACATATTCCTTTGACTATGAGATTATGCAACTCCTGGATACCGAAGGAATACCTTGTGTGCTATCAATCTTCACAACGTAACTGGGTGATCATAAAGATGCTCTACAGGTATCTCCGAAGGTGTTTGTTGGGTTGGCATAGATCGAGATTAGTGACTATCACTCCGAGTATCAGAGAGGTATCTCTGGGCCCTCTCGGTAATACACATCATAAGAAGCCTTGCAAGCAATGTGACTAATGAGTTAGTTGCTAGATGATGCATTACGGAACGAGTAAAGAGACTTGCCGGTAACGAGATTGAACTAGGTATGAAGATACCGAAGATCGAATCTCGGGCAAGTAACATACCGATGACAAAGGGAATGATGTATGTTGTCATGGTTTGACCGATAAAGATCTTCGTAGAATATGTAGGAACCAAAATGAGCATCCAGGTTCTGCTATTGGTTATTGACCGGAGAGGTGTCTCGGTCATGTCTACATAGTTCTTGAACCCGTAGGGTCCGCACGCTTAGCGTTCGATGACGATTTTGTATTATATGAGTTATGTGATTTGGTGACCGAATGTTGTTCGGAGTCCCGGATGAGATCACGGACATGACAAGGAGTCTCAAAATGGTCGAGAGGTAAAGTTTCATATATAGGATGATGATATTCGGACACCGGAAGTGTTCCGGGGGTACCGGGTACATATCGGGTCACTTGAAGG
>NC_057805.1:286980989-287152192 GCF_018294505.1 Triticum aestivum
TCCAGTGGTCACACTGCTCCAGGTGTTTGGAGCGCAGACTGTTCTTGTGTTCATCGACATACGGGGTCACCAAGGTAGAGTTCTGTAGAACTGTGTAGTGTGCTTGAGACCAAGAATGCCCGTCCCTGCACATTATTGAGTCCGCTCCTAGCGTGCATTTTTTAGTCAGTCTCCCCTCATACTGCGATTTAGGGAGACCTATCTTCTTAAGGCCAGGAATGAAGTCAACACAAAACCCAATGACATCCTCTGTTTGATGGCCCATGGAGATGCTTCCTTCTGGCCTAGCGCGGTTACGGACATATTTCTTTAGGACTCCCATGAACCTCTCAAAGGGGAACATATTGTGTAGAAATACGGGCCCCAGAATGACAATCTCGTCGACTAGATGAACTAGTACGTGCGTCATGATATTGAAGAAGGATGGTGGGAACACCAGCTCGAAACTGACAAGACATTGCGCCACATCACTCCTTAGCCTTGGTATGATTTCTGGATCGATCACCTTCTGAGAGATTGCATTGAGGAATGCACATAGCTTCACAATGGCTAATCGGACGTTTTCCGGTAGAAGCCCCCTAAATGCAACCGGAAGCAGTTGCGTCATAATCACGTGGCAGTCATGAGACTTTAGGTTTTGGAACTTTTTCTCTGGGATATTTATTATTCCCTTTATATTCGACGAGAAGCCAGTCGGGACCTTCATACTGAGCAGGCATTCAAAGAAGATTTCTTTCTCTTCTTTCGTAAGAGCGTAGCTGGCAGGACCTTGATACTGCTTCGGAGGCATGCCGTCTTTTTCGTGCAAACGTTGCAGGTCATCACGTGCCTCAGGTGTATCTTTTGTCTTCCCATACACGCCCAAGAAGCCTAGCAGGTTCACGCAAACGTTCTTCGTCACGTGCATCACGTCGATTGAAGAGCGGACCTCTAGGTCTTTCCAGTAGGGTAGGTCCCAAAATATAGATTTCTTCTTCCACATGGGTGCGTGTCCCTCAGCGTCATTCGGAACAGCTAGTCCGCCGGGACCCTTTCCAAAGATTACGTGTAAATTATTGACCATAGCAAGTACGTGATCACCGGTACGCATGGCGGGCTTCTTCTGGTGATCTGCCTCGCCTTTGAAATGCTTGCCTTTCTTTCGAGATTGATGGTTGGTCCGAAGAAATCGACGATGGCCCAGGTACACATTCTTCCTGCATTTTTCCAGGTATATACTTTCAGTGTCATCTAAATAGTGCGTGCATGCGTGGTATCCCTTGTTTGTCTGTCCTGAAAGGTTACTGAGAGCGGGCCAATCATTGATGGTTACAAACAGCAACGCGTGCAGGTTAAATTCCTCCTATTTGTGCTCATCCCACGTACGTACACCGTTTCCATTCCACAGCTGTAAAAGTTCTTCAACTAATGGCCTTAGGTACACATCAATGTCGTTGCCGGGTTGCTTAGGGCCCTGGATGAGAACTGGCACCATAATGAACTTCCGCTTCATGCACATCCAAGGAGGAAGGTTATACATACATAGAGTCATGGGACAGGTGCTGTGATTGCTGCTCTGCTCCCCGAAAGGATTAATGCCATCCGCGCTTAAACCAAACCATACGTTCCTTGGGTGAGCTGCAAACTCGGCCCAGTACTTTCTCTCGATTTTTCTCCACTGCGACCCGTCAGCGGGTGCTCTCAACTTCCCGTCTTTCTTACGGTCCTCACTGTGCCATCGCATCAACTTGGCATGCTCTTCGTTTCTGAACAGACGTTTCAACCGTGGTATTATAGGAGCATACCACATCACCTTCGCAGGAACCCTCTTCCTGGGGGGCTCGCCGTCAACATCACCAGGGTCATCTCGTCTGATCTTATACCGCAATGCACCGCATACCGGGCATGCGTTCAGATCCTTGTACGCACCGCGGTAGAGGATGCAGTCATTAGGGCATGCATGTATCTTCTGCACCTCCATTCCTATAGGGCATACGACCTTCTTTGCTGCGTATGTACTGTCAGGCAATTCGTTATCCTTTGGAAGCTTCTTCTTCAATATTTTCAATAGCTTCTCAAATCCTTTGTCAGGCACAGCATTCTCTGCCTTCCACTGCAGCAATTCCAGTACGGTACCGAGCTTTGTGTTGCCATCTTCGCAATTGGGGTACAACCCTTTTTTGTGATCCTCTAACATGCGATCGAACTTCAGCTTCTCCTTTTGACTTTCGCATTGCGTCCTTGCATCGACAATGACCCAGCGGAGATCATCATCATCGGGCACTGGTTCCTCTTGATCTTCAGCAGCTTCCCCCCTTGCAGCATCATTGGGCACATCGTCTGGTTCCTCTTGATCTTCAGCAGCTTCCCCCGTTGCAGCATCACCGTATTCAGGGGGCACATAGTTGTCATCGTCCTCTTCTTCTTCGCCGTCTTCCATCATAACCCCTATTTCTCCGTGCCTCGTCCAAACATTATAGTGTGGCATGAAACCCTTGTAAAGCAGGTGGGTGTGAAGGATTTTCCGGTCAGAGTAAGACTTCGTATTCCCACATGTAGGGCATGGACAACACATAAAACCATTCTGCTTGTTTGCCTCAGCCACTTCGAGAAAATCATGCACGCCCTTAATGTACTCGGAGGTGTGTCTGTCACCGTACATCCATTGCCGGTTCATCTGCGTGCATTATATATAATTAAGTGTGTCAAAAACCATTACAGAACATCATGAATAGATAATTAAGTGACCAAATTAATAGAAGTTCATCATCACATTAAAACCAAAGTACATACATAGTTCTCATCTAACAACATATAGCTCTCCAGAGCATCTAATTAATTAAACCATACATTGAAACTATGTAAAACATTTCAATGCGAAAACAAATGCGATCATAATCGCAACCAAGGTAACAATTGATCCAACGGCATAATGATACCAAGCCTCGGTATGAATGGCATATTTTCTAATCTTTCTAATCTTCAAGCGCATTGCATCCATCTTGATCTTGTGATCATCGACGACATCCGCAACATGCAACTCCAATATCATCTTCTCCTCCTCAATTTTTTTATTTTTCCTTCAAGTAATTGTTTTCTTCTTCAACTAAATTTAACCTCTCGACAATAGGGTCGGTTGGAATTTCCGGTTCAACCACCTCCTAGATAAATAAAATCTATGTCACGTTGGTCGGCATATTTGTCATAAACAATAAATGAACCAAATAGTTATAAAAAGATAATATATACCACATCCGAATCATAGACAGGACGAGGGCCGACGGGGGCGGATACCAGGACCATCGCACTATGTAATAAGAAGGAATAATAAAAGTAACAAAATTAGACAAGTATCTATCTAAAGTAAGAATTTTTTTCTTTCAGAAAGAAGATAAGAACAAGAGGCTCAACACGGTGGTGCTGGCGACGAGATCGGCGCGGGCGACGAGATCGGCGCGGGCGATCGACGGCGGTGAAGACAGGGACGGGACGTGACGGGCCGCTAAACCTAGACAAATCTCGGGGAAAATGGAGCTCGGAGGTCGAGTTTCGAGAGGAGAAAGATTAACTAGTGTGACTCAGACATTTCATCGAACACCTCATGTGCATAGGAGGTGAGCTAGAGCACCCAAATGCCCTTCCCTCGCCGGCCAGAAAAAACAGAGCACTGTGGAGTGCTCTGCTGTGGCGATGGGGTATATATAGGCAACTCATTTGTCCCGGTTCATGGTAGAAACCGGGACTAAAGCTCAGCCTTCTGTCCCGGTTCGAGCCACGAACCGGGACCAATGATTGTGGGCCAGGGGCGAGGACCATTGGTCCTGGTTCGTGCCTAGAACCGGGACAAATGGGTCCATACGAACCGGGACCAATGCCCACGAGGCCCCGGCCGCCCCCCTGGGCTCACGAACCAGGACGAATGCCCCCATCGGTCCCGGTTCGTGACTGAACCGGGACTAATTGGCTTGCCATTTCCGAACGAAAGCCCTGTTTTCTAGTAGTGCTGCCACCTCTCCAACGGAGCAGCTGGCTAGCTGTCTCGGTTTTCAATGAAGAGGTTATGGGTTCGAGTCCAGGGCCCCCCTTTTTTCGTTTTCTTTTGCACACACGCACACTTGCGCCCGATTCCACTTCTGGCCGCTGCACTCTAATGATTCTCACCCGTGCTTTTTTTCCCCTCTGCCTGTGGATTTTCGTTATTTTCCAGGGCATTGCATAATTACAGTTTTGCCACTGTTTTGTAATGGTCATATCTAAATACCCATGCATCCAAAGGAAACAAGTCATATATGTAAAATGCTTAGAATTTTGTCTAGTTTCATAATATGCAACTTTCATCCATGCTTAAAATGTTTAAATTTCTGTTTGCTCTTAATTTGCTAAATGACATGCTAAAATGGTTTAATTCATATCTAGATAACCGTAGCTCCGTTTTAAATAAACTTTATATGTAAATGGGGTAGAAAAATGCATAGATTGACATGGTGCACTTTATTTTGCTGTTTAACAACTTTAAAATTGTGTATAGGGCAGGACAGTACCAAATTCGAAATATGCATATGAGGATTTTCTGGAATTGTTGTTTGTTGTTCCGGCCTCATTTAAACTTGCTTCACCTCTTGCCATGTTATCCAACATTTAATCTTGACATGCATCATACTTGGTTGTGCATCATGCCATGTTTATGTGATGGTTGTTTACCATGTTGTTTGCTTGTTTCCGGTGCTTCTTCTTCTTGATAGTTCCGTTAATGTTGCGATTGAGAGGATCCGTTCGGCTACGTTGCTTCATCTACTTTATGGACTCGTTCTTCTTCCTAGCGGGATTTCAGGCAAGATGACCGTCACTTTGGATCTCATTACTATCATTGCTATGCTAGTTGACTCGATGCTATCGCTATGCCGCGTTACCTGCCACTTGCTTATCGAGCCTCCCAAATTGCCATGAACCTCTAACCTTTGTCAACCTTCCTAGCAAACCGTTGTTTGGCTATGTTACCGCATTTTCTCACCCCGTCTTATAGTGTTGCTAGTTGCAGGTGAAGATGAAGATTGCTCCATGTTGGATTATGTTTATGTTGGGATATCACAATATCTCTTATATTATTAATGCATCTATATACTTGGTAAAGGGTGGAAGGCTCGGCCTTATGCCTGGGGTTTTGTTGCACTCTTGCCGTCCTAGTTTCCGTCATATCGGTATTATGTTCCCAGATTTTGCGTCCCTAATGCGGTTGGGTGTTATGGGAACCCCTTGACAGTTTGCCTTGAATAAAACTCCTCCAGCAAGGCCCAACATTGGTTTTACCATTTGCCTACCTACCACCTATACCTTTCCCTTGGGAGTAATTAACCCGAGTGTGTTCTTTATTTTAGCCCCCCCGGGCCAATGCTTCTCTAAGTGTTGGTCTGAACTAGAGCCCCTTGCAGCACCACCTCGGGGAAACTCGAGGGCTGGTTTTAGTTGTACGGACTGCTCATCTGGTCGTGGCCTGAGACGAGATACGCACGGCTACTATCAGGGTGTCGGCACGCCGGGAGGTCTTGCTGGTCTTGTTTTACCATTGTCGAAATGTCTTGTAACCGGGATTCTGAGACTCATCGGGTCTTCCCGGGAGAAGGAATATCCTACGTTGATCGTGAGAGCTTATCATGGGCTAAGTTGGAACATCCTTGCAGTTTTTGAACTTTCGAAAGCCGTGCCCGCGGTTATGTGGCAGATGGGAATTTGTTAATGTCCGGTTGTAGTAAACTTGAAGTAAACTCTTCTAAAATACACCAACCGCGTGCGTAACCGTGATTGTCTCTTTTCGGGGTTGTTCGAGAGGAGAACATGGTTTTTGGGTTATGTTTGGCGTAAGTAGGAGTTCAGGATCACTTCTTGATCATTACTAGTTGACGTCTGCTTGTTCAGCTCCTCTTCTCGCTCTTGTATTCGTAAGTTAGCCACCATACATGCTTAGTCGCTGCTGCAACCTCACCACTTTACCCTTTACTTACCCATTAAGCTTTGCTAGTCTTGATACCCATGGTAATGGGATTGCTGAGTCCTCGTGGCTCACAGTTTACTACAACAACAGTTGCAGGTACAGGTTATGCGATGATCATGACGTGAGAGCGATGTTTATTTGAGTTGGAGTTCTTCTTCTTCTTTGTCGATATTATGTTAGGTTCCTGGTCGGCGGCCTGGGCTAGCAGGGTGGATATTGTTTGAGTTTCTGTTTGTGTTTCATCCGTAGTCGGATGTTGATCTCTTGTATGATGTTGATGCATTCTTGGGGCGTTTATGCCTTTTGTATGTATCCCCAAATATTATGTAATGGTACGATGTAATGATATCCACCTTGCAAAAGCATCTTCAAGATGCGCTTCTATCCTTGGTGGGACCTTCGAGTTCCTTTAGGATAGGGTCGCATCTTGGGCATGACAAGTTGGTATCAGAGCCTCGACCGACCATAGGAGCCCCCTTGACAAATCGTGTAGTTGGCCGTTGTCGAGTCTAGAAAAAAAACTTTTTCAGAGTCTAGTTATATCGGAGAGTAGGAATTCTTTTTACTCCTCAGCCCCCTTCGTCGCTCTGGTGAGAAATCCGGACGTAGGTGTTTCGACTTACTTCTCTTCCCCTTCAAATTTTTCTTTAGGATCACGCGGTTAGTTTTCGTTCGTTGTCCATCCTCTTTTCAATCCGGCACATTTCTCTTCAAGTGGTTTTGATCCTCGTCATCTTTTGCAAGATCAGTCGTCAGTTTTTTTCTCTTTCGACATTGTTTCCTTGTCCGGAGTTGTCCTTTTTTTTCCACCGTCCCACCCCTTCTTCTTCTTGGAACCGGAGTCTGAAATCGAGTATCCATCCTACTCGTGCCAAGCCTTTGCATTCTCTACTCAATCAACCGGCGCTTCTCTATTCAATTATTCGTCGTTCCAGTTGCCTGTGTTTTTCCCGCCCTCCCACCCTTTTTATTCCAGGAGTCTGAGCCTCTATTCGAGCATCAATTTCATTCGTGCAGAGTATCTTCAGTCTTTCCTCAATAGTCTCAACCGGTGAATTCTTGTCTAGTTAATCATCGTTTTTCTCGTTTCCCTTTCGGTGGTTTCAATTCAAGTTTTTTTTGCTGTTCATCATATTCCTTTCCTCAACTCAAGTGTTTTCCTTTGTTTGTTCGTCTCTCGCCATTTAATCCTTCCGGAGTGCTCAAAACATCTCAGAAGATTCGTGTTTGCATTCAATTATTTCGAGGTTGTCACCTCATTCAAGTCTTTCAGCTGTTCCAGTGCATCATCTCTTCTACAATCCTTCCAACGGTGTTTCTTTGCAATGGGACCTAACCCACAGGTCTTTTCCCAGGATCTTACCTGACTCTTCTAATTATTCCGGAGTTATTCTCAAGTTCTTTTGAAGTTTGACGTAATTATAAATTTCATCAGTCAGATGTTTTTCCAAGATCAATTTCAAATCATTTTCGTTGTTGGCTCAACCTCTTCGCTTTTCATTCTCCCGGAGTATCTCAAAAATTTTTGGTGGTGTTTCTCGTCGTCATTCTCAACATTTGAAGACGGAAGAAGAATTTCTCTTATATCTTGTCCGTTCTCCCGGAGATTTGCGGTGCTAGCTCGATGTTATCCTATCAAATTGTTTCCAGTCATGAAATTCTTTTCTTACCCATCCGGAGCATTTCAGGAGTTGTTTTTCCCTTTCAATTGTCCGGAGGCCTCCATTTCAGAAGATTTCCTCGTTCCAATTTTTCAGCTTCATTCGTTCCCATATTTGTGTCGTTGCTGCGCTCAAGCATTCTTTATCTATTCGCGATCTCTCCGTTTTCTTGCATCTTGATCCCCTAAAGTATATTTGTTCTTTCAATCCTCACGGTGATTCGTTCTCTTTCTTATTCATTTTCAAATTCTTATGGTGGTTCGTTCAAGATTCCTTTTCGTTCTTATCACATATATTCATTCGTTCTTCCCAATCCTACCGGTGGTTCATGAAGATTTTTTCAAGTTTTGCGCTATATCTCCCCTTAATCTTTTTCATCGTGAATAAGTTGTATGCAATCCATTGCTTCTCATCAATGCAAGTGATGAAGGATAAGCATAACATAATTCTCATTCTTCTTTCATCAAGTGGGTCAATTCCTTCGGAGATTTTTCATGATGAATAATCTCTTGGTTCTAAGTTGTTCATCTTTTCTTTTCTGGAGTTCCAAGCTTTTTCTAGCTTGTCTCGTTGCGAAGCTCCATCTAAATCATCGCAAGGCGTCATCTTATTCCTTTCATCCTTCAATTCTATCTCATCATCCTTTTGTTACCGGAGTTCTTCACGGTGGTTCGCAAGGATTTAATTCATTGCTCAAGTGTTCAACAAGATTCTTGTTGGAGGAGCTCAAGTATCTTTCCTTCTTGCTTCTCGAGGTGCAAATAATTCTCCATGTTCTTTTGAAGTGGACTTTTGCATTTCTTCATTCTTCTCAGCTATTCAAGCATTTGGTTGTGGCATAATTCCACCTCAAGTTTTGGAGATGTTTTCAATAAGTCCACAACAAGCTTATTCTTTTGTTGTTGAATTTTCAACAACTCTGTTCAATCCTTCTGTGCAAGGATGCTTTTCAAACTCAATTGTGGTAGAAGTTGTCATCTTCTTCTCCGTTCTTTTAATTCCACTCTTTCAATTCTTCCGAAGGCGTTGTGTTGTCCCTCTCGTCAAGTATCGTTCCATCTTGTCAAGCTCATGCCTTATTCCATTCCATGTTCAACCGGGATGCTATCACAATTCTGTAGTTCTTATTCCTTTTCTATCTTCTTCCAACCGCAGTGGTTTCAGAGTCTATCTTGTCCTTGAGCTTGTGATTCTCGTCATGTTCGTTGTTCCTCTTTATCTACTCGAGTGTTCTCGACTTTCTTAATCTTCTTTCTTGCACTCTTGGTTACTTCATCCTCTTTTCTTCCGTCTCGTTCCTAAGATCTCGGGACGAGATCTCTTGTTAGTGGAGGAGAGTTGTAACGCCCAGAGACCGACGCTTCAGTTGCCCTTCCATTTATTTTAGTTGTTGATGTGTGTTTATTATGTTTGTTGCATTATCATAATTGTTTTGCATATTTCATTCATATATGTTTATGCCATGATCATGATGATGTCTTTGTCATATCTTTGCTTCTTGCACCATGCTCATCTCACTTGTTATGTTGCATTGTGCCCTTGTCATTTGGCATTTCATCATGCTCATCATGTGCATTGTGAGATCCATCTTATCATTTTACTTGCTCTATGTGTGTGTTGATATTCCACAACTTGTTTCCTCTCTCAACCTATCAATGCACCATCATCTCCTCCTTCCTTCTTCTTTCTTCCATTTTTGCAAGTGACAGTATCCCCTCATTCATTAATGTTGATTTATTTCCTGATGATCATACTCCTTGCCTTATGCCTCTCTGTCAAATTTCATCTCTATTAAAGTTGTTTTGGTTCGGCTAATAATTTACTCAAGTTTGAATCAAATTCAAACTTGTTTAAATTTTCTGTCTCTAAAATTTCCCAAAGCAATTTTATCAAATAGTGCATAATCCCGGGACTCCAGGGATATATTTTTATCTCCGGGATTCCTTCCCTAAGCCCGTGTTGTTTTTGTCCAAATCATGTTTATTTTGTAAATAGGAGAATAAAGCAACGCAGGGAAGAAAAACCTTACCTGAAGCCCAGCTGACCCGGAGCCCAGCCCACCGGGACCTCTCGCTCTCTCTCCCCTGGTAAATCCCACACATGCACCGGGCCGGCCCCGCATGTCATCCTCTCCCTCCTCTCCTTTTTCTTCCACCTTGGTAGCACCCCCTCTCACAGTAACTCGCACAGCCGAGCGAGGCACATGGCCAACGCGGCCGAGCTCACGTCGTGCCCCTCCTATAAAGCCGCAGCCCCGCGCCCTAGGGTTTCCTCTCCCCCTCTCGCCGCCGCCACCCCTTTCCTTCCCTCAGTTTCTCCTTCTTCCTCAACAAACAGAGGAGCAGAGAACCACCGAGCGCGCTCCACCGTCGTTTGTGAGGCCCCCTCGTCGTCTTCTTCGACTTCAAGCAAGGCCAAGATACAGAAGGGCCCAAGGGCGCCGCAATCTTCTTCCACGACGTCATCTTCTTCCTCTTCATCGCCGCGGAACGCCAAGTTCCTCGACGCCATCTTCGTCATCTTCCTCTGCTTCACGGACCCGAGCGCCTCCGTCGATCATCGCGTCCTGCCGCCGTCTCCGGTCACCCGCGGCCGTGTTTGACTCCAGCAGCACCCCCACGGTGAAGCCCCGCTCCTCCCCAACTCTCTCTCCAGTTCAATTCTGTCGCCGTAGTCAGCTTCCCGAGCCCGCCTATTCCATATCCGCCATGGACGGCCTCGAGTTCGTTCTTGTGTTCATGCCGTTGCTCTGCTCGTTGATTCACACACGCCACCCGCCGCGCCACAGCACTGCAGCCTCGCCATACCCACCTAGCGCCTGCCGCCGTCTCTCGCCATGGCCGCGCCCGAGTCGAGCGCGAGCTCGTGCTCGAGTCTTTGCATGCACACGGCCGCCCCTTGCTGCACCCACACATGCGCACATCCCACCACGGCCACCGCAAGCCTTTTTCGCACCCCTGCCGGCGCTTGGTAGCCGCAGTAGTCGCCGCTGCTTGTTCCTGTCGCCGACGAGAAGCAGTCGTCCGCCATGTAGAAGAAAGCCCCGTCCTTATGCAGTTCATCTAAGTCTGAATCCCTCTTCGAACACCAGAATTGCAGCAGCGTAGTGGTTAGCGCACCTCGGACATAAACAGGGAATCTGGGGTTTTCAAATCCCAGGTGGTACCCTTTTTCTTTGTTTTGTTTTTGAACTGCTGTTCTTTCCCCGGCCACACGAGAGCTGCCGATCCCCTATGTAACACAAACACAATGCTAGGGCAGTGGCTAGCTGTCTCGGTTTTCAACGGAGAGGTTGTGGCTTCGAGTCCCAGGCCCCCCTTTTTTTTCGTTTTCTTTTGCACACTCGCACACTTGCGCCCGATTCCACTTCTGGCCGCTGCACTCTAATACTTTTGGCCCATGCTTTTTTTCCCTATGCCTGTGGATTTTCGTTATTTTCAAGTGCATTGCATAATTACAGTTTTGCCACTGTTTTGTAATGGTCATATCTAAATACCCATGCATCCAAAGGAAACATGTCATATATGTAAAATGCTTAGAATTTTGTCTAGTTTCATAATATGCAACTTTCATCCATGCTTAAAATGTTTAAACTGCTATTTGCTCTTAATTTGCTAAATGACATGCTAAAATGGTTTAATTCATATCTAGATAACCGTAGCTCCGTTTTAAATAAACTTTATATGTAAATGGGGTAGAAAAATGCATAGATTGACATGGTGCACTTTATTTTGCTGTTTAACAACTTTTAAATTGTGTATAGGGCAGGACAGTACCAAATTCGAAATATGCATATGAGGATTTTTCGGAATTGTTGTTTGTTGTTCCGGCCTCATTTAAACTTGCTTCACCTCTTGCCATGTTAACCAACATTTAATCTTGACATGCATCATACTTGGTTGTGCATCATTCCATGTTTATGTGAAGGTTGTTTACCATGTTGTTTGCTTGTTTTCGGTGCTTCTTCTTCTTTATAGTTCCGTTAACGTTACGATTGAGGGGATTCGTTCGGCTACGTTGCTTCATCTACTTCATGGACTCGTTCTTCTTCCTAGCGGGATTTCAGGCAAGCTGACCGTCACCTTGGATCTCATTACTATCATTGCTATGCTAGTTGACCCGATTCTATCGCTATGCCGCGTTACCTGCCACTTGCTTATCGAGCCTCCCAAATTAACATGAACCTCTAACCTTTGTCACCCTTCCTAGCAAACTGTTGTTTGGCTATGTTACCGCATTTGCTCAGCCCCTCTTATAGCGTTGCTAGTTGCAGGTGAAGATGAAGATTTCTCCATGTTGGATTATGTTTATGTTGGGATATCACAATATCTCTTATATTATTAATGCATCTATATACTTGGTAAAGGGTGGAAGGCTCGGCCTTATGCCTGGTGTTTTGTTCCACTCTTGCCATCCTAGTTTCCGTCATATCGGTATTATGTTCCCGGATTTTGCGTCCCTAACGCGGTTGGGTGTTATGGGAACCACTTGACAGTTCGCCTTGAATAAAACTCCTCCAGCAAGGCCCAACATTGGTTTTACCATTTGCCTACCTACCACCTATACCTTTCCCTTGGGAGTAATTAACCCGAGGGTCATCTTTATTTTAGCCCCCCGGGCCAATGCTTCTCTAAGTGTTCGTCTAAACTAGAGCCCCTTGCAGCGCCACCTCGGGGAAACTCGAGGCCTGGTTTTAGTTGTACGGACTGCTCATCTGGTCGTGGCCTGAGACGAGATACGCGCGGCTACTATCAGGGTGTCGGCACGCCGGGAGGTCTTGCTGGACTTGTTTTACCATTGTCGAAATGTCTTGTAACCGGGATTCCGAGACTGATCGGGTCTTCCCGGGAGAAGGAATATCCTTCGTTGATCTTGAGAGCTTATCATGGGCTAAGTTGGGACACCCCTGCAGGGTTTGAACTTTCGAAAGCCGTCCCCGTGGTTATGTGGCAGATTGGAATTTGTTAATATCCGGTTGTAGTAAACTTGAAGTAAACTCTTCTAAAATACACCAACCGCGTGCGTAACCGTGATTGTCTCTTTTCGGGGTTGTTCGAGAGGAGAACACGGTTTTTGGGCTATGTTTGGCATAAGTAGGAGTTCAGGATCACTTCTTGATCATTACTAGTTGTCGTCTGCTTGTTCAGCTCCTCTTCTCGCTCTTGTATTCGTAAGTTAGCCACCATACATGCTTAGTCGCTGCTGCAACCTCACCACTTTACCCTTTCCTTACCCATTAAGCTTTGCTAGTCTTGATACCCATGGTAATGGGATTGCTGAGTCCTCGTGGCTCATAGTTTACTACAACAACAGTTGCAGGTACAGGTTATGCGATGATCATGACATGAGAGCGATTTTTATTTGTGTTGGAGTTATTCTTCTTCTTCGTCGATCTTGGGTTTGGTTCCTGGTCGGTAGCCTAGGCTAGCAGGGTGGATATTGTTTGAGTTTCTGTTTGTGTTTCATCCGTAGTCGGATGTTGATCTCTTGTATGATGTTGATGTATTCTTGGGGCATTTATGCCTTTTGTATGTATCCCCAACTATTATGTAACGGTACGATGTAATGATATCCACCTTGCAAAAGCGTCTTCAAGATGTGCTTCTATCCTTGGTGGGACCTTCGAGTTCCTTTAGGATAGGGTCGCATCTTGGGCGTGACAATCAACCATCCTCCATGCGTGAGTAATTCCATCATAGGCTTGCTGGATGATGATGGGTTGGATGAGATTTATCATGTAATCGAGTTAGTTTTGTTAGGGTTTGATCCCTAGTATCGACTATGTTCTGAGATTGATGTTGCTATGACTTTGCTATGCTTAATGCTTGTCACTAGGGCCCGAGTGCCATGATTTCAGATCTGAACCTATTATGTTTTCATGAATATATGTGAGTTCTTGATCCTATCTTGCAAGTCTATAGTCACCTACTATGTGTTATGATCCGGCAACCCCGAAGTGACAATAACCGGGACCACTCCCGGTGATGACCATAGTTTGAGGAGTTCATGTATTCACTATGTGTTAATGCTTTGGTCCGGTACTCTATTAAAAGGAGGCCTTAATATCCCTTAGTTTCCATTAGGACCCCGCTGCCGCGGGAGGGTAGGACAAAAGATGTCATGCAAGTTCTTTTCCATAAGCACATATGACTATATTCGGAATACATGCCTACATTACATTGATGAATTGGGGCTAGTTCTGTGTCACCCTATGTTATGACTGTTACATGATGAACCGCATCCGGCATAATTCTCCATCACCGATCCAATGCCTACGAGATTTTCACATATTGTTCTTTGCTTATTTACTTTTCCGTTGCTACTGTTACAATCACTACAAAACCCAAAAATATTACTTTTGCTATCGTTACTGTTACTTCCATATTACTTTGCTACTAAATACTTTGTTGCAGATACTAAGTTATCCAGGTGTGGTTGAATTGACAACTCAACTGCTAATACTTGAGAATATTCTTTGGCTCCCCTTGTGTTGAATCAATAAATTTGGGTTGAATACTCTACCCTCGAAAACTGTTGCGACCCCCTATACGTGTGGGTTATCAAGACTATTTTCTGGCGCTGTTGCCGGGGAGCATAGCTCTATTCTTTGAGTCAATTGGGATTTATATCTGCTGGTCCCTATGAAGAACTTGAAAGACGCAAAAACAGCAATTTATCCCTCAACTACGAGGGGAGGTATGGAACTGCCATCTAGCTCTGCACTTGATTCACCTTCTGTTTTGAGTAAGCTTGCGACACCTAAACCTTCTTCTGCTATTCATTCTGATATGTCGCATGTTATTGATGACGCCACTTCTGCTATGCATGATACTTATGACGAAACTACTTCTATGCTTGATACTACTGTGCCACTTGGTGAATTTCTTGATGAACAACTTGCCAGGGCTAGAGAGAATGAAATTATTGAAACTGATAATATTGAAGATAGTGATGATGAAGACTCTCCCCCTAATAACTATGAATTGCATGTTGTTCCTGAGGGTTATGTTCTGGAAGAAGGAGCTGCTAGAGCTATTTTAGCTTGCAATGATAGATATGATCTAAAGAGGTTATTAGCTAAATGGAAGCATCGACCTCTTAATGCTAGAATGAAACCTGACCCTGCTTTTGCTACTTCACCTATGTGTGTTACTCATAAGGATTATGAATTCTCTGTTGATCCTGATATAATTACTTTGGTTGAATCTGATCCTTTTCATGGCTATGAATCTGAAACTGTTGTGGCACATATTACTAAATTAAATGATATAGCCACCCTGTTCACTAACGATGAGAGAACCCGCTACTTTTGTATCCTCAAAATATTTCCGTTCTCATTAAAGGGTGATGCTAAGATATGGTTTAATTCTCTTGATCCTGGTTGTGTGCGTAGTCCCCAGGATATGATTTATTACTTCTATGCAAAATATTTTCCTGCTCATAAGAAACAAGCTGCTTTAAGGGATATATATAATTTTGTGCAAATTGAAGAACAGAGTCTCCCACAAGCTTGGGGGAGGCTTCTCCAATTACTTAATGCTTTGCCTGATCATCCTCTCAAGAAAAATGAAATACTTGATATCTTTTATAATGGACTAACCGATGCTTCCAGAGATTACCTGGATAGTTGTGCTGGTTCTGTTTTCAGGGAAAGAACACCGGATGAAGCTGAAATTCTATTGAATAATATGTTGACAAATGAAAATAATTAGACACTTCCTGAGCCAGCTCCTGAGCCTATTCCTAAACCAACTCCGAAGAAGAGGGGTGTTCTATTTCTCAGTCCCGAAGATATGCAAGAGGCAAAGAAATCTATGAAAGAAAAAGGTATTAAAGCTGAAGATATTAAGAATTTACCTCCTATTGAAGAAATACATGGTCTTGATTTACCGCCTGTTGAAGAAACATATGATCCTAATCCTTCACCTATTAAAGAAACACGTGGTCTTGATAACCCGACACGGGTAGTAAAGGTAAATTCTCTATATAGATTTGACGAAGGTGATATTCCTCACTATAAGACTGCTAGACAATGATTAGAAGAGTTTGATAATTTTATTGTCAAACAAGAAAACTACAATCCTTATTTTGGTAGACAATTGAAATACAATTCCGACATGCTTGAACACTTGGGTGATTATATGTCTAATGTTAAAGGTGAACTTAAACTCATTACTAAACATGCTTCTATGGTTACCACTCAAGTAGAACAAGTACTTAAAGCTCAAAATGATTTGCTCAATGAATTGAATAGTAAGAAAAATGATTATGATGTTAGAGTGGCTACTAGAACTGGTAAAATGACTCAGGAACCTTTGTATCCTGAAGGCCACCCTAAGAGAATTGACAAGATTCTCAGAGAAATAATATTGAGGCACCTAGTCCTTCTAAAAGGAAGAAAAAGAAAAATGATAGGACTTTGCATGCTTCTAGTGAACCTATTGCTGAACCACCTGAGAATCCAAATGATATCTCTATTTCTGATGCTAAAACACAATCTGGTAATGAACATGAACCTAGTGATAATGTTAATGATGATGTTCATGTTGATGCTCAACCTAGTAATGATAACAATGTGGAAATTGAACCTGCTGTTGATCTTGATAACCCACAATCAAAGAATCAACGTTATGATAAGAGAGATTTTGCTGCTAGGAAACACGGTAAAGAAAGAGAACCATGGGTTCAGAAACCCATGCCTTTTCCTCCCAAACCATCCAAGAAAAATGATGATGAGGATTTTGAGCGGTTTGCTGAAATGATTAGACCTATCTTTTTGCGTATGCGATTAACTGATATGCTCAAAATGAATCCTTATGCTAAGTACATGAAAGATATGGTTACTAATAAAAGAAAGATACTGGAACTGAAATTTCCACCATGCTTGCTAACTACACTTTCATGGGTGGAATACCCAAGAAACTAGGAGATCCAGGAGTACCAACTATACCATGCTCCATTAAAAGAAACTATGTTAGAACTGCTTTATGTGATCTTGGAGCTGGTGTTAGTGTTATGTCTCTCTCTTTATATCGTAGACTTGATTTGAATAAGTTAACACCTACTAAAATATCTTTGCAAATGACTGATAAATCAATTGCTATACCTGTCGGTATTTGTGAGGATGTGCCTGCTGTGGTTGCAAACGT
Source organism: Triticum aestivum (assembly GCF_018294505.1). Taxonomy (NCBI): domain Eukaryota; kingdom Viridiplantae; phylum Streptophyta; class Magnoliopsida; order Poales; family Poaceae; genus Triticum; species Triticum aestivum. The sequence continues at coordinate 286,997,768 of NC_057805.1, forward strand.
TACTATTTTAACGGACTTTGTTATTCTTGATATTCCCGAGGACGATAGTATGTCTATTATTATTGGAAGACCCTTTTTGAATACTATAGGGGATGTTATTGATTGCAACAAAGGCAATGTCACTTTTCATGTTAATGGTAATGAGAATACGATACACTTTCCGAGGAAACAACCTCAAGTTCATAGTATCAACTCTATTGGAAAAATTCCATCGATTATTTTTGGAGGTTTTGAATTTCCTCTTCCTACTTTCAAGAAGAAATACGATATTATTATTATTGGGGATGTGCATATCCCCGTTGAGGTAACATAGTGTTATTCGAAATTTCTCCGGTTCCATGTTATTCAGAAAGAGTTTGTTAACAAGACTTGATCAACCTTGTTAGTGGATTCCTTTTGATGAGCATGAGATGGATGAAACTAGAAAGCACAACCTTCTGTACCCTCTCTCTACTTTCTGTTATTTAGTTGAAATAAAATAAAAATAGTATTTTTCTGTCAGTTTTCTGATTTATCCGTGCAATATAAAAATACCCCGAAAATAAAAGTTCGCCAAATGCCCTGAAAATGGAATATGATTTTTTCTGGAATATTTGAGAATATCTGGCACTGAGAACACAGCAGGGGGAGCAAGCACCTGGCCACGAGGGTCTTGGGCGCGCCCACCCCTATAGGGCGCGCCCCCTGCCTCGTGGGCCCACGGTGGCTCCCCTCCACTTATGCCAGCCACCACACACTTCTTCTTCCTCCCAAAAAAATCACCATCCAGCTCAAGCACGAGTTCTAGCTCATTTTGCTGCGATTTTCGATCTCCTTGCTCAAAGCACCTCTCACAAAACTGCTTGGGAGGATTGTTCCTTGGTATGTGACTCCTCCATTGGTCCAATTAGTTTTTGTTCTAGTGCTCTATTCATTGCAAATTTGTGCTGCCTAGGTGACCATGTTCTTGAGCTTGCATGTCAAATTTATATGGTTCCAAGTAGTTGTAATGCATGATATAGTCTCTAGTCACTTGTAGGAGTAGTTGCTATCAATTTTGTTGAGTTTGGTTCACTTTTGCTTGAAGTTACTAAAAATTTCAGAATTTTTCAGAAAATAATGAAGAGATTTTTGAGGGGCTCGTCGAGCCGAAGCTCGAAGCAAAAGCAAAGTGAAGAAGCACAGAGGCCCAAATATAATTTGCCTCGCACCGCGGAGGTTCGGCCATGTGAATGGCCTTCCGATGATTTATTGAGAGAAGCCGGGATTTATGATGATTTTTATGAATTGGCTGAGAATGCTGGCCTCACCGACTTCCTCCGCGACCAACGCGAACATTATCTCTTACTCACCAATACTTTTGTGCAAAACTTCTACTATTATCCTAAGGAAACACCTCCTTCAGTAGAGTTTCATTTATATGATGTGGCTAAGAAGATGCCACTAGATGAATTTTGCAAGATTTGCAAAATACCTTTCGAGGGTAGCTTAGAGGAACCACATCGTATAGATGTGGACGGGTTCATTGATACTATCACTGTAGGGGAAACTAGGAACGTTTCCGATGCAAGAATCACTAGCATACATTTTCCTGTTTTACGCTACTTTGCCATATTTGCTAGTCATTGCTTAATTGGTCGCGGAAACTGTGGAAACCTTAGTGTTCCTGATATTATCATTTTGTTCCATGGTTTATTCTGCGATAACACTATTAGTATGGGCGGTATTATTGCTAAACGGTTAAGTTTGAACCGTACAAAGGGCCCCATCTTTGGAGGTATTTACGCTTCATGCCTTGCTGCACATTATAACATACCTATTAGGCACTATGAAAAAGAAGAAAATTTGCTGCCCAATGCTTATTTAGATTATAAGAGTATGGTAGCGCATGACTTTATTGTTAAGGACAGGGAAGGGGCGCTTAAATACAAATTGTTCTTTGATAAACATCACCCTGAGACTATTACCTTGCCTGCTCCTTCCTTGTTTGATTTATCTGCAGGCCAGTATCTCGTTCCGCTGGCGGCCATTCACGCCAACGGGAACCCTACACCAGCCACGGAGCCGGAACCACAATTTGAACCTCCACGACAGTCTAATTACCAGTGGGATCTGGAGATGATTTCCAACCAGTGGCAGTCAGAGTCTTGTTCATCTCAGTACGACCCCGGCTACAATTATGGATATCCGCCAGGCCATCCGTGGCAATAAACCAACTTAGGCCAAAAGCCTAAGCTTGGGGGAGTACGTATTTCCCACCGACATTACATTTATGTTTACACACTCATTGCTAGATGTCCGTGCTCATACTTTTTCACTATAATAACCATGCTAGTTTATTTTCCTTTTTATGCTTTCTTCTTGTGTGTCTGATAAACCTTAAGAAAAACCAAAAAAAATTAGTAATAGCTTTAGCTAGTTTACCTTTCTTGCTGTAGTAAATTAAATAGTTTTATCGTTCTTCTTTTGCTTGTTGGGAGCTTTCCCGTGTAAATAGTTTTATTTCTTTTCTTTTCTTTGGGGGTCGATAGGAGAAGACCATAATTAAATTGTTGAAGTGGCTCTTATATGCATTATTGTTGATTTAACCAAGAGCCCATATTGCCTTGTCTTCTCCTGTTTATTGAATGCTCGCAGATTCCAGCTTAGTCCAATGCACGTGCACTCTTATTATTATTCACATCGTTCGGTCGTGCACGTGAAAGGCAATTATGACGATATATGATGAACCGACTGAGATGAGAGAAGCTGGTATGAACTCGACCTCTCTTGTTTTTGTAAATATGATTAGTTCATCGTTCCTGATTCAGCCTATTATGAATAAACATGTTCGCAATGACAATTAGAGATTATAGTTGCTTGTGCCATGCTTGATTAGCTATGAGTTATAATGGTTTACCTGGCATGCCAACATGCGATTAAAATGGTTGTGATGTGGTATAGTAGGGTGGTATCCTCCTTTGAATGATTTAAGTGACTCGACTTGGCACATGTTCACACATGTAGTTGAAACAAATCAACATAGCCTTCACGATATTTATGTTCATGGTGGATTATATCCTACTCATGCTTGTACTCAATGTTTATTAATTTTAATGCATGTTCATGACTGTTGTCGCTCTCTAGTTGGTCACTTCCCAATCTTTTTCTAGCCTTCACTTGTACTAAGCGGGTATACTGCTTGTGCATCCAGTCCCTTAAACCTCAAAGTTATTCCATATAAGTCCACTATACCTTCCTATTGCGGTATCTACCTGTTGTTCCAAGTAAATTTGTATGTGCCAAACTCTAAACCTTCAAATGAAATTCTGTTTTGTATGCTCGATAGCTCATGTATCAACTAGGGCTGTCCGTATCTTCTATGCTAGGCGGGTTATTCTCAAGAGGAGTGGACTCCGCTCCTCACTCACGAGAAAATGGCTGGTCACCGGGATGCCCAGTCCCATGCTTTATGCAAACTAAGTCAAAATAATTGCAAACAAAACTCACCCTGGGGCTCTTGCTAGTTGGAGGCACTCGTTGTTTCGAGCAAGCCATGGATTGATGCTTGTTGGTGGAGGGGGAGTATAAACTTTACCATTCTATTTGGGAACCGCCTATAATATGTGTAGCATGGAAGATATCGCCATCTCTTGGTTGTTATGTTGACAATGAAAGTATGCCGCTCAAAATATTATTTATCTCTATTTCAAAACCGAGCTCTGGCACCTCTACAAATCCATGCTTCCCTCTGCGAAGGGCCTATCTATTTACCTTTATGTTGAGTCATCACCCTCTTATTAAAAAGCACTAGCTGGAGAGCACTGCTGTCATTTGCATCCATTACTATTAATTTATATTGGGTATGACTATGACTAGATCTCTTTTACCATGAATTACAATGTCTAGTCAGTCCTTGATCCTTACAGGTGCTCTGCATTTATGTTTTGCAGTCTCAGAAAGGGCTAGCGAGATACCATCTTGTTATATCATATTATGATTGTTTTGAGAAAGTGTTGTCATCCGAGATTTATTATTATGGCTCGCTAGTTGATTATGCCATTGATATGAGTAAACATGAGACCTAAGAGTTATTGTGAATGTGGTTAGTCATAATCTTTGCTGAAAACTTGAATGCTGGCTTTACATATTTACAACAACAAGAGCAACAAGAGCTTGTAAAAGTTTTTCTTTTTCACTTTCAGTTTATCAATTGAATTGCTTGAGGACAAGCAAAGGTTTAAGCTTGGGGGAGTTGATACGTCTCCATCGTATCTACTTTTCCAAACACTTTTGCCCTTGTTTTGGACTCTAACTTGCATGATTTGAATGGAACTAACCCAGACTGACGCTGTTTTCAGCAGACTTTCCATGGTGTTATTTATGTGCAGAAACAAAAGTTCTCGGAATGACCTGAAACTCCACGGAACATATTTTTGGAAAATATTAAAAATACTGGAAGAAGAATCCACGTCAGGGAGCCCACACCCTGTCCACGAGGGTGGGGGGCGCGCCCCCTGCCTCGTGGGCCCCCTAACGCTCCACCGACCTCAACTCCAACTCCATATATTCACTTTTGGGGAGAGAAAAAATCAGAGAGAAGGATCCATCGTGTTTTATGATACGGAGCCGCCGCCAAGCCCTAAAACTCTCAGGAGGGCTGATCTGGAGTCCGTTCGGGGCTCCGGAGAGGGGGATTCGTCGCCATCGTCATCATCAACCATCCTCCATCACCAATTTCATGATGCTCACCGCCGTGCGTGAGTAATTCCATCGTAGGCATGCTGGACGGTGATGGGTTGGATGAGATTTGTCATGTAATCGAGTTAGTTTTGTTAGGGTTTGATCCCTAGTATGCACTATGTTCTGAGATTGATGTTGCTATGACTTTGCTATGCTTAATGCTTGTCACTAGGGCCCGAGTGCCATGATTTCAGATCTGAACCTATTATGTTTTCATGAATATATGTGAGTTCTTGATCCTATCTTGCAAGTCTATAGTCACCTACTATGTGTTATGATCCGGCAACCCCGAAGTGACAATAATCGGGACCACTCCCGGTGATGACCATAGTTTGAGGAGTTCATCTATTCACTATGTGTTAATGCTTTGGTCCGGTACTCTATTAAAAGGAGGCCTTAATATCCCTTAGTTTCCATTAGGACCCCGCTGCCAGGGGAGGGTAGGACAAAAGATGTCATGCAAGTTCTTTCCCATAAGCACGTATGGCTATATCCGGAATACATGCCTACATTACATTGATGAATTGGAGCTAGTTCTGTGTCACCCTATGTTATGACTGTTACATGATGAACCGCATCCGGCATAATTCTCCATCACCGATCCAATGCCTACGAGATTTTCACATATTGTTCTTCGCTTATTTACTTTTCCGTTGCTACTATAACAATCACTACAAAACCCAAAAATATTACTTTTGCTATCGTTACTGTTACTTCCATATTACTTTGCTACTAAATACTTTGCTGCAGATACTAAGTTATCTAGGTGTGGTTGAATTGACAACTCAACTGCTAATACTTGAGAATATTCTTTGGCTCCCCTTGTGTCGAATCAATCAATTTGGGTTGAATACTCTACCCTCGAAAACTGTTGCGACCCCCTATACTTGTGGGTTATCAACGCCCTCCCATATCCCGCGCGTCCGCCACCTACCCCGCGCCATGCATGCGGCGTACGTGGCGAAAAAGGCGGCCGTAGTGGGAAGCGTGGAACAACGATTATCGTCCTGTGAATAAAGGCTGTTCACGGGACACTGCAAGCACAGACGACTAGAAGATTACAGCAATTATTCCCTTCCATGCATGCCCGCGCACTGTTTGGGCCTGGCCCAACGACGCCTCGCACTCGTGTGTGGCCCAGGCCCGGGGGCTCCTGTCGGTGTACTAAAGTTTGGGCCTTTTGCACCCCAGACTTGTGCACAGGCAGTCATAACCCCACGCATGGCAAAGCGCGAAGAGGGCGATATGGGACAGATACAAGACAAAGAAAAACAGCTAAGTCAGAGAACAGAGGACGAGTTCGATCCCCGGCAAGGGCCTTGCTGGGGCAGCCTGCGAGACCCTAGCAAGTTCCTTGCCGGGACGACTTACAGAGCACCACCCTTGTGGTTGAGAGCTCTGACACCATCGAAAACCTTAAGGCCAGAATCCAAGGGCACGCACGTAGTGGCGTGCAGATCTTTGTGAAGGCTAGAAGATGAGACGCCAGCAAGATCCCTGCCGAGGACGCCCACGAGGCCCCGGCAAGATCCTTGTCAAGGACGCCCATGAGGCCCCGGCAAGATCCTTGCCGGGGACATAGGCAAGACCATGGCCAGACTCGGCTTCCCAGTCAACACTCCAGTGCGGGGGCTGACCTACCAGCCTGGCAGGCGCCCGTGTGGTGGCATGCGGATCTTCGTGAAGACCCTGCCACCTCTCCAACGGAGCAGCTGGCCAGCCAACTTGGCACTACATGCCCCATCGGCATGGACGCGTGTCGAGACTGGGCGGGGAGGCAACGGACGGGAAGGGCTCTCTCCCCGTCCCCGATAAAGCTAGAGGGCATGTAAGCGGCACATTTAATGCGTTTGTCCTTAGATGACAAAGATAAGCATGTACACTGTAGTTACTTTACACCTCCTGCATGCCACTGTGGCAGCCCCTTTGGTCATATAAAAGGAGGCCCTCAGCATACTGGAGCAGGATTCGGATTTTTGGACCTCTCGGCCCAGCTTGCATGCGCAGCAATGAGCCGAAGCTCAAGAACACTCAATACACAATCAAGCAGGACTAGGGTTTTATGCATCTCTACGGCCCGAACCTGGGTAAAGACCCGTGGTGTTGATCACTAGATCTGCTCTTTGCTTAGCCCCTGTTCCCTGCCAAACCATAGAAGGGATCCCCGTGGTCCCATAGGTGTCGTTTCCCCAACATTTTCTAAAATTTCTAAGGCTCTTACAAATCTTTTGCAAAAGGATATTCCTTTTGTTTTTTATGATGATTGTTTAGAAGCCTTCGAAACACTCAAGAAAGCCTTAATTTATGCACCTATTATTCAACCACCTGATTGGAACTTGCCTTTTGAAATTATGTGTGATGCTAGTGATTATGTTGTTGGTGCTCTTCTAGGACAAAGAGTTGATAAGAAACTAAATGTTATTCATTATGCTAGTAAAACTCTAGACAGTGCACAACAAAATTATGCTACTACTGAAAAGAATTTCTAGCAGTGGTGTTTGCTTGTGATAAATTTAGATCTTACATTGTTGACTCTAAAGTTATTGTTCACGCTGATCATGCTGCTATAAAATATCTTATGGAAAAGAAAGATGCCAAACCTAGGCTTATTGGATGGGTTCTCTTGCTACAAGAATTTGATTTGCATATCACTGATAGAAAAGGAGCAGTGTAACTTGTTTAGGTTGGAGAATGTCCTTGATGACCCACTACCTATTGATGATAGTTTTCCCGATGAGCAGTTAGCTGCTGTTTCTCATCACACTCGTTGGTATGCTGATTATGTTAATTATATTGTTGCTAAATATTTACCACCAAGTTTTACATACCAACAAAAGAAAACATTCTTCTATGATTTAAGACATTACTTTTGGGATGACCCACATCTTTATAAATGAGTAGATGGTATTATTAGGCGTTGTGTACCTGAGCATGAACAGGGACAAATCCTATGGAAATGTCACTCCAAAGCTTATGGAGGACATCATGCGGGAGACAGAACTACTCACAAGGTATTGCAACCTGGGTTTTATTGGCCTACTCTCTTCAAGGATGCTCGTATGTTTGTCTTATCTTGTGATGAATGTGAAATAATAGGTAATGTCGGTAAGTGCCAAGAAATGTCTATGAATTATTCACTTGCTCTTGAACCATTTGATGTTTGGGGATTTGATTACATGGGACCTTTTCCTACCTCTAATGGGTATACTCATATTTTGGTTGCTGTTGATTATGTTACTAAGTGGGCAGAAGCTATTCCAACTAGTATTGCTGATCACAGCACCTCTATTAAAATGCTTAAAGAATTTATTTTCCCAAGGTTTGGAGTCCCTAGATATTTAATGACTGATGGTGGTTCACACTTTATTCATGGTGCTTTCCGTAAAATGCTTGCTAAGTATGAAGTTAACCATATAATTGCATCACCCTATCATCCTCAGTCTAGTGGTCAAGTTGAACTTAGCAATAGAGAAATAAAGTTAATTTTGCAAAAGACTGTCAATAGATCCTAGAAGAATTGGTCTAAGAAATTAGAAGATGCACTTTGGGCTTATAGAACAGCATATAAAAATCCTATGGGTATGTCTCCTTATAAAATGGTTTATGGAAAAGCTTGTCATTTGCCTCTTGAGTTAGAGCATAAAGCATATTGGGCAATTAAAGAACTCAACTATGATTTCAAACTTGCTAGTGAGAAGAGGTTATTTGATATTAGCTCATTAGATGAATGGAGAACCCAAGCTTATGTAAATGCCAAGTTATTTAAAGAGAAAGTTAAAAGATGGCATGATAAAAGAATCCAAAAGCGTGAGTTCAAAGTTGGAGAATATGTTCTTTTGTACAACTCTCGTTTCAGATTCTTTACAGGAAAACTCCTCTCCAAATGGGAAGGACCCTATGTTATCGAGGAGGTTTATCTATCTGGAGCTATCAAAATAAATAATGCCGAAGGTACTAACCTGGAGGTTGTTAATGGGCAAAAAATAAAACATTATATCTCAGGTACACCTATTAATGTTGAAAGCAATATTATCCAAACTATGACACCGGAAGAACACATAAAAGAAACCTTCCGGAACACTCCAGAATCGTGAAAAAGAGGAGGTACGTGATACGGTAAGTAAACGGACTCCGAAAAATCTGCAAAAATATTTACCCTCCGTTTTGGAATATAACAAAAATGTCAAAAATAAGAAACTACCAGGAAGGTGACCCTGGTGGGCACAAGACACCAATGCGTGCCTTGGTTGGCGGGCGCGCCCAAGTGGGTTGTGCCCACCTAGGGTACCCTCTGGACTCCATTTTTCTTCCATTTGCTTGTTTCCCAAGATAAAACATCTTTATATACCCCCCGAACCTATTGACCTCCGTATTGCGGAGAAATATTTTGTTTTCTTTTCTTGCTGTTTTCAGTCAGATCTGTTAAGCCAGGCATCATGTCTTCTTCCTCCTCCAACAACATGGAAGAGGATGTTTGGTTGATGAAGATCGAGCTGAAGAGAGAAGAGCCCGTAGAAGCCGTCAAAGGGCACAAGAGCAAGGAGGCTACTGGAGATCAAGCGCCGGTGGTTGAGCAGGCCTGGCCTGCCGAGGAAGAAGAAGAAGATAGCCTTAAACCTTACAATGATCATCTCACCCCCACCGAGATCGAAGCCTTTCGGATCATTGAAATGGTTCGTGTGCAAAATAAATATATCACCCATGAAAATATTCTGTTGCAAGAGCACATCATCGCCCTCCAGAGCATTATCTGTAGATTGGAGAATCTCTTAACCATGAAGGACAAGATCGCTACCACTTGATCACCACCACCTCCTTCTTCATCACCAAAAGAAAATTGAGTATCGAGTATGGGCACTCCTCTTGGCTTATGCCAAGCTTGGGGGAGGTGCCCCGGTATCGTATCACCTCCACTATCTTTTCCCTTACTTATCTTAGTTCGATCCATAGTTATCTTTTGCTTTAGATGAATAAAAGTTTAGTTAGATCCTTTCTTTTTGAGAGTATGCTTAGTGATCTATCCTTGTAATTGTGTGCGAGATATATAATAAAGTTTAGTTTGAGTTTTGATTTTTTTACTTTCATGTTTAATAAAAAGAAAGGAAATAAATTAAAAAGATCATATGTTAATCTTATGGTGAGTAATGACATCACATAAGGAAAAGTATAAGTAGAAAAATTTATTGTAGATTGACAAACATAGCATTGGTCAATGATGCAATTCATGAAAGCATTAATAAGGGAAGAGAAGATTCACAATCAAATACACTATCTTGGAAGTCTTTTGTGATTGTGAGCCCCCATCAAAATATTATATGCCAAAATTGTTGACGTTGGAAAGGGAAGACAACGTAATGATTTATGTTTGCTCATATTCACATGGAAGTTATATTGTCATAGATGCTTCAACATGTGGTGCTTGCCCCCCATCTTTGCGCCAAAAATTCCGCACCAAGTAGAGATACTACTTGTGCATCCAAAAACCCTTAAACCCAAATCTTATTTTCAAGCGCCCACCATACCTACCTATGGATTGAGTAAGATCCTTCAAGTAAGTTGTCATCGGTGCAGCAAGGCAATAAAAATTGCTTCTAAAAGTGTTAGGTCATTAAGTGTAAGAGAAAATTCAGTGTTGTACAAACTTGTGATAACAAAGCATAAAAGCGACAGACTGCATAATAAAGGTTGCTATCATAACGGGCAATATAACGTGACATTCTTTTCCACTAAAGGATTGATCATACAAACAGAAAGTGCATGGCAACCTCTGCTTCCCTCTGCGAAGGGCCTATCTTTGACTTTTATGTATTTACTTTTATGTAAGAGTCAAAGTTATTCTCTCTATTCCTTTTTATTTTTCTCTTTTGGCAAGCATCATGTGGCGAGGAAAGATCTAGGCACAAATATGTAGTTGGATGTGGGTAGCATGAGTTATTATTGTTGACGTCACCCTCGAGGTGAGTATGTTGGGAGGCGAAACTATAAGCCCCTCTTTTTCTATGTGTCCGATTGAAACGTTTTTCTCATGTGTATGCGGTGAGTGTTAGCAATCATAGAAGACTATATGATGGTTGAGTATGTGGACTTCCCTAAAGGCTCCTATACGTGACCCTTCCTGAAAAGATGACGAATTGTAGTTGCAAAGTTTACTGGGAACATAATTTGTTGGTTTCTAGTAGAGTTTATGCTTTATACTTCGATGGTGTGATGAATTGTTACTTATTCATGAGAAGTCTATGATAAAAGTTCTATGATAAAGTTGTATGTTTAAGTTTGTTGCTGTTATAATAATTCACATGATGCTTCTATGTCCGTATTTTGTTTTTATAGACACCTCTCTCTCTAAGCATGTGGACATGTTTTTCAATTTCAGTTTTCGCTTGAGGACAAGCGAGGTCTAAGCTTGGGGGAGTTGATACGTCGATTTTGCATCATGTTTACCTACTGTTATTTATAATGTTTGTATGCATAATAATGCTTTTTGGAGTAATTCTAATGCCTTTTCTCTCATAATATGCAAGGTTCACACAAAGAGGGAGAATTCCGGCAGCTGGAAATCTGGACCTGGAAAAGCTATGCCAGGCCACCTATTATGCACAACTCAAAATAAGCTGAAACTCAACGAGGAATTTTTATGGAATAAATGAGAAATACTGGAGCAAATAACTACCAGAGGGGGGCACTTGGTGAGCACAAGACACCAGGGCGCGCCTGGCCCCCCAGGCGCGCCCTGGTGCGTTGTGCTCAGCCCGGCCCACCTCTGGTGCCCATCTTCTGGTATATAAGTCATTTTGACGTAGAAAAAAACAAGGAGAGGACTTTTGGGACGGAGCATCGCCGTCTCGAGGCGGAACTTGGGCAGGAGCACTTTTGCCCTCCGGCGGAGCGATTCCACCGGGGGAACTTCCCTCCCGGAGGGGGAAATCATCGTCATCATCATCACCAACAACTCTCCCATCTTGGGGAGGGCAATCTCCATCAACATCTTCAATAGCGCCATCTCCTCTCAAACCCTAGTTCATCTATTGTGTCCAATCTTTGCACTGGAACTATAGATTGGTGCTTGTAGGTGACTAGTAGTGTTGATTACATCTTGTAGTTGATTTCTATATGGTTTATTTGGTGGAAGATTATATGTTCAGATCCATTATGCTATTTAATACCCCTCTGATCTTGAGCATGTTAATCACTTGTGAGTAGTTACTTCTGTTCTTGAGGTCACGGGAGAAATCATGTTGCAAGTAATCATGTGAACTTGATATGTGTTTGATATTTTGATAGTATGTATGTTGTGATTCCCTTAGTGGTGTCATGTGAATGTCTACTACAGGACACTTCACCATATTTGGGCCTAAGGGAATGCATTGTGGAGTAGTTATTAGATGATGGGTTGTGAGAGTGACAAAATCTTAAACCCTAGTTTATGCGCTATTCTGTAAGGGACCGATTGGATCCAAGAGTTCAATGCTATGGTTAGAATTTATTCTTAATACTTTTCTCATAGTTTTGGATGCTTGCGAGGGGGTTAATCATAAGTAGGAGGTTTGTTCAAGTAAGAACATCACGTAAGCACCAGTCCACCCACGTATAAAATTATCAAAGTAGCAAACACAAATCAAACCAATATGATGAAAGTGACTAGATGAAATTCCCGTGTACCCTCAAGAACGCTTTGCCTATTATAAGAGACTGTTTTGGCGTTTCCTTTGCCTCAAAAGGATTGGGATATCTTGCTGCACTTTTGTTACTATTTCCTTTACTTGCTCGTTACAAATTACCTTGCTATCAAACTACTCTGTTACATAGAATTTCAGCACTTGCAGACATTACCTTGCTGAAAACCACTTGTCATTTCCTTCTGCTCATCGATGGGTTCGACACTCTTACTTATCGAAAAGGCTACAGTTGATCCCATATACTTGTGGGTCATCAGGCAGTTCCCGGTTACGGTGGTTGGTCGGGGCCAACCGATGCAGTGTGGTTTGCGCATTTCTCTCGTACGCGCGTTTGTGCGAGGCGCTTGCTAACTGAACCCTTGCGAGGCGTTCGCTTACTGAACCCAAGCGATTGCACAAGCTAACTATGTACTGAACACGAGGGATCGATCCCACTATGTATTTGTCGGTGTACAAAAGTAGGGGTCCTTTTTGTACCCCTTTACTTGTGCGCGAGCAGTCGCAGCCACACGCCCACGACCACGCTTGGCGGGGCAGAGGGAGCGAAGACACAAGACTACCAGAGCAACGACAAGACAGAAGCGCAAGAAGCGAAGGGACAAGGTGGGCTCTCCCCAACAGGAGCCTTGCCGGGCAACTTACGTAGCCCCGGCAAGGGCCCTTGCCGGGGCAACTTGCCCAACACCAGCAGAGCCGCCACCCTTGAGCCTAAGAGTTCCGACACCACCGACAACATTGGGACCATGGCTCGGGAGGCGCCTGCATGGTGGCATGCAGATCTTTGTCAAGACCAAGGACATACAAGACTAGATGAGAACCAGAAGATGAAGACCTCCGGCAAGATCCTTGCTGGAGACGCCCACAAGACCCCCGGCAAGACCCTTGCCAAGGACTCCTGCAAGGCCCCGACAAGAACCTTGTCGGGGCCCCGGCAAGGCTCTTGCCGAGGTCATCTACGAGGCCGCAGCCAGGCCCACGCCAAGGCTCCACCGCCATTCCCACACAGCTGCCAGCCCGCCAACTAGACAGGCACCTGCGTGGCGGCATGCAGATCCCAGGTCAACTCAGCAAGCACCTATGTGGTGGCATGCAGATCTTCGTGAAGACTCTACCACGACACCAACTCAGCAGCCAGCTAGCCAGCGTGGCACTAGACACCTCGTCAGCCTGGACGCGTGTCGAAGCAAGGCGAGGCAGCGACAGGTGGGACGAGCTTCCTTGCCGTCCCCGATAAAGCAAGAAGGGCACGTCAGCAGCGCATTAAATGTGTTTTATCCTACAGTGCCAGGGATAAATTCGACTACTGTAGAACTTTCCACCTCCTGTGTGCCACTGTGGCAGCCCCTTTGACTATAAAAGGAGGCCCGCGGTGTACTGAGAGAGGATTCAGACTTTTTGGACCCTGCACGCTTTGTAGCTAGTCCAAGAACACCAGATAAACACAAACTAGCATGAGTAGGGTATTACGCGTCACTCGTGTCCTGAACCTGGATAAACCCCCCGTATTGATCTTCTGAACCCGCTCTTTCCACAGCCCCGTGCCCGCCAACCATAGAAGGGATTCCCCGTGATCCCATGGGTGTCCTTTCCACCGACATCTTTGGTTCGCCAGGTAGGGGGCGCAAGCTGTGAGAATCCGGTTTTGAAGCCGACGCATCAACTTTTCCATGGGGAGGGCTCGAGAGGAGAAGGCGACGTCGATCAGCCGCCCTCTGGTGCCATCCGCGTGGCCACGAAAAGCTAAGTCATGCGTAACTTTGGGCAATTCTTCTTAATATAAGGTTATTCTCCTCGAAAGATCTTGCTCTTTGTACGGAAAACCTGCACACCATGGGACCCTTCCGCTATTGGCAAGACCCTTGTTCTGTTTCGAGTCTGCTCAACAGTTCAAGCGGCCGCGCTGAGAACGGCAAGGTGGCCTGCCCGCTATTAGCAACCCCCATGCCCTGTTTCGAGTCCGCTCAACAGTTTAAGCGGCCGCGCTGAGAATGGCAAGGTGGTTTGCCCGGCAGCAAGTGCCCCCCGGCAGGCTGCTAAGGATCCGTCCTCAAGGTGCCATAGCATGCGTTTACGCACCGGCGAACCTATCCTACTGGGCGTAGGGTGCATACGTACAAAGAAAGATCAATACAGGAAGATAGCATGTTTCATCTTAAATTAATGCAGAGTTATATTACATCAATTGTTGCTGCGGTTCTAACTTAAGATCAGATTGTCTTGGTCATGAACCCGCAGCGGTGATGAGAAACGAGGTGCCTAGTCCCGGCGCTAGCCCTCCACCCTCTGGACTCCGTCGACGTAGCGGATGATGGGCTCGATACGCTCCTCGAGCGGCGCGAGGTCCACGTCCTCCGGCAGGCTCTCCAGCGCATCGGCAAAGTCGACGTTGGGGTTCCAGTATGCCATCTTGGTGAGGACCTTGGTCAGGGCACCCCGGCAAAGCTTCCAGGCCTCATTGGCCAGAGAGGTCACTCGGTTGGAGCGAAGCCGCTCCAGGGCTCTGAGGACGCCCTCGAAGAACAGGGTCAGCCTGGCATTGGGGCTCACGTTCGGCTCCGGGGAGTACCTGACATCCGGCAGGCCCATGGCGGCTAGCTGTGCGGTGAGCCTCTCCGCGACATCGACAAGGCGGCTGATCCAGAGGTTTACGCCCTTCGGGTACTCCTCGTACTCGGCGGCGCCATCCCTCTGCAGCCGTTTCTCCTCCTCCAGGGCCTTGTTCAGGGTCTCCTCACGAGCCACGGCCTCCGAGAGCTTCCCCTCCAAGCCGTCCGCCTTCAGCTTAAGGTCGTTGATGGATTCGTTTGCCTCGGAGAGCAGCTTGGCCTTGTCGGAGACTACGGCCTGGGCATCCTCCAAAGAACGGTTGGCCCTGTCCCTCTCCTTCGTCAGCTCCGAGGCCACCTTCTTCAGCTCCTCCCGCTCCTGCTCTAGTTCCTTCACCTTGCCAGCATGGACCAGGGCCTGAGCATTGAGTGCCTCCTTGTGCCTCTGCTCCAGCTCTTGGGTCTGCTGCGCGACGAACTTCTTGACCTCCTCATCCTTACCGTTGAGTGTGGCGGTGAGCGCCTCCTCACGGGCGGCAAGCTCCTCCTCCTGGGAGTTTAGCAGAGCCTGGTGCTATTGCCGAGCGGCCGCGTCCTTGGCGGCCTGTTCCTTCGCCGCCTCCTGGGACTTCTCGACGTTAGCCTGCTTCAGGATGAGCTCCCATTTGCGCTCAGCCAGCTCGTCCTGGGCAGCCTTCAGTCCCTCATGAGCCTCGCGGAACCAGGCCTGCGTCTGGGCAAGGCGCTCCTCAAGATCCGCCTCCGCCTTGTCCGCTGCCGCCATCCTAGACTTCGCCTTGTCTAGGCGGGCACGGTGGAGTGCCTGGAGCTTCTGGAAGTTGGCGTTCATGGCCCGGAGAAGCTGCTCCTCTTGGGAACCGCCACCGCCGGCGCTCGGTTCATCAACAACTTGAAGCCCGGCAGTGGCAAGCGCCTCGTCCTCGAACACCTCCCCCTCGGTTGGCGCCCTGGTGCTCGCTGTCCCCGGGAGGTGGACGAACAGGTCATCGCCCACCTTCAAGTACTTGCCAGGGGCAGGGGCTGGAGGGGAGGAAGGTTGGTCGTCAGCCACCCCCTCCACGGCAGGCCCCTTAGCGGCCTCTTCGGCAGCGGCTTTGCCGGCCTCCCCGGCAGGCCCCTTGGCGGCCTCGTCAGCGGCGGTCTTGGTGGACTCCTCGGCAGCAATCTTATCGGCCTCGGCCTCGGCGTCCTTGGCGACCTCCCCGATGACGGTATCAACGTCCTCCTGGTCCACCGAGGGAGGGTCTGGATACCAAGAAGAACAATGAGACGGGGCCAAAATCAAGGTCCAAGCAGAAGAAAAGACAGGGACGGAAGGTAGGCCACGTACCCGCGCCAAGCTGGGAAGAAGTGTTTCCCTCCCCGCCAATGTCCGTTGTCGGGATGGAGCCACTGCCGCCCAAGTTCACCTCCTCTATGCGCAAGGGCTCGGTGCTTGATGCCTTCGTCGGGGATGCCCCTCTGGGCGGCGTGGTTGACGGGGGCGGAGTGTTGGGGGTGGCCCTCAGCGGCTCCTCCTGCTGCCTCTCCCCTCCCGCGAACCCGGCAAGATTAGCACCAAGGGATCGCGCCCCAATGCACACCGACAAGAAGTGAGTAATGTACTCACGCTGGGGGCTGAAGCGGGGGCTGCGTCGGGGGCTGTCGTCCGGGATGATCACCACCAACTCCGACGTGCGCGGAGTGCTCGCCGGGGGCTCGTCGCCCGTCGAGGCCCTGGCCCTCTTCGCCACCCTCTGGGCCAATGTCTCCGTGTCCCTGTAAGGATAATATCAAGTTAAAAGAGGATAGCATAGGCGTGGGGACAGGAGATGATGGAGGGCGAAGCACTTACTCGTCCTCCACCTCCTCTTCCACTAGCCTCCTCTTCCTCTTCGGGCTGAAGGACCCGAGGTAAAAATTAACCTCCGAGTTGCCATCCGAAGGAGAAGGAGAAGGGGATGTGGCCCGACGCCGTTTGGATGAGGAGGAGGCGGCCGCCTTCTTCTTCGCTATGGCGGTTTTCACTGCCTTCTTCACTACCGCGGCCTTCGACACCGCGGCCCTCGTCTGGCGCACGGACTGCTCCTGAACCTGTTGCCGCTGCGCGGTCCCGCTGGGCCGGACCGGCTTGCTGGAGCTGGCCCGCCGCAGGACGCGCCTCTTCCCTGCGGCCGAGGGGTCGACAGCCTCGGCCTCTTCCTTGGTCGACTCCTCGACCACATCTTCAACGAGGGGGCCCCAGAGCCGGCGCCGCTGGCCTCCCCGGCAGACTCCGCCCACTTGGTGAGCTCCTTCTCCTCCGCGGCCGCGTCGGCCTTGTCCTCCACGGCACCGATGCTGCTGGCTTCCTTAGCAAGCGCCGCCTTCGCCGCCCTGGCGGCGATGTAGTCCAGCTCCTCCTTGGTGGTGTCGCGGATGAGCAGCGGCTCGTCGCGGACATAGTTCTCCGACAAGTTGTTGAAAAACTCATGCACCTTCTCTGCTGGCGGCTCGCCCCAGGCGGGGTCGAGGCCGTGCGTGTTGAAGTATGGATCATGGCGATGATAGCGGACTGGCGAGAGTTGTTGCTCAGGGGGACCACTCCCGCCGGCAACCCAGACAGAGGCCCCTTGATGGCCTTGCCGGTCTTCACGGATTTGCCGGTCCTCTCAACCCTGCCGTCGCCGTCCACATTGAGTTGAAAGAGCCTCTAGCAAAAATGGCCGTGCCCCAGCACCGTGAAGTTGTGCTTCAGGCCAAGGTGGAGCCTCATGATATCGGCCGCATTCCTGATGTCCCAGGCCGGCCTCACCTTGTTGTGCAGCGGGGCGATTCGCTGACGGATGAAATCAGCCCCAATCATCTCAAGGGTGAGCCCGGCCATGGTGGTGGCGACCGTGAGCTTCTTGTCAGTGGCGTCGAGGTCGCTCCAGTCCTTGCGGCAGGTTGGCGGGCTCTGGCGAACTCAGCAGAACTCCTGCGGATCCTTCTCCATGATCTAGAGCCACCGGCCCCGCCACTCGTTCCACCTCTCCTTTTGGGCACCCTCCGGGTATGTGCCCTTCTCCTGGGTCCTCGGGATCCAGGTGATGCACCCAGAAATGGCGTCCCCTGGCTGGATGTGAGGATAGAAGTAGTGGCGGAAGAGCGTCGTGCTGGGGAGCACCCTGGCAAAGCCCTCGCAGAGGTGGGCGAAGAAGGCCATGCACACCACGACATTCGGCATAAAGTCGAGGAGGTGAAAGCCGTAGGTGTGCATGATGTCGTTGATTTAATCAGAGAAAGGGGGGAAGAGCCCGCAAGAGAAGTAATCCACGAAGAAGGGGTACCGATTTGGGCCGGCCTTGGCGAAATCGGAAGGGACGATGAGCGTGGCCGGGTGCCCCGTCGTCTCCCTACCCCACAGGGGCCTGAAGTAGTCCCTGAGGTGGACCGCATCGACCGTCGAGCGGAAATAGGCGTGCTGCGTCCGCAGCACCGCCAACTCGCTCTCCGGCGCATCTTTCTCCCCGTCGTCCTGGGCCACCCCTTTGCCTTTGCCTATCTTGGGCGCCATGGCGACTGAGAGGGGATGGAGGATTAAGGGCAGTGAGGGCGCGGCGGCGGCGAGCAAAGGCAAGAGCTTAAGGAAGAAGAAGGGAGCGATGGATCCGAGATTGGGGAAGGCATAGGGGGTAAATGAGCAGCGCGCCTGCGGTTTCTCCTTTTTATGGGGAAGGCACGAGCCGCCTCTTTACCATTTACCACGATGTGACGCAAGCGTGTTGCAACCGCCCCACGCACGACCCCCACGTCACATTCAAGGCGGGTCATGGGGAAGCGCAACTGGCGAGGGAGTTACCGTGGTAAAACTCTACCACGCGTACCCGTGCACCGTTCTGGGCCTGGCCCAATAATTCTCCGCGCTTATATGTGGCCCAGGCCCGGGGGCTCCTGTCGGTGTACAAAAGTAGGGGTCCTTTTTGTACCCCTTTACTTGTGCGCGGGCAGTCGCAACCACACGGACGCGGCCACGCTTGGTAGGGCAGAGGGAGCGAAGACACAAGACTACCAGAGCAACGACAAGACAGAAGCGCAAGAAGCGAAGGGACAAGGTAGGCTCTCCCCAGTAGGAGCCTTGCCGGGGCAGCTTACTTAGCCCCGGCAAGGGCCCTTGCCAGGGAAACTTGCCCAATGATACGTCTCCAACGTATCAATAGTTTTTGATTGCTCCATGCTATTATATATTCTGTTTTGGATGTTTAATGGGCTTTATTATACATTTTTATATTATTTTTGGGACTAACCTACTAACCCAAGGCCCAGTGCAAATTGTTGTTTTTTTGCGTATTTCAGTGTTTCACAGAAAAGGAATATCAAACGGAGTCCAAACGGAATGAAACCTTCGGGAGCGTAATTTTTGGAACAAACGTGATCCAAAGGAGTTGGAGTGGACGTCAAGAAATCAACAAGGAGGCCACGAGGCAGGGAGGCGCGCCTGCCCCCCTGGGCACGCCCCCACCCTCGTGGGCCCCTCGTGGCTCCACCGACCTACTTCTTCCTCCTCTATATACCCATGTACCCCGAAACCATCGAGGAGCACCACGAAACCATATATCCTCCGCCGCAACCTTCTGTACCCGTGAGATCCCATCTTGGGGCCTTTTCCGGCACTCCGCCGAAGGGGGAATCGATCACGGAGGGCTTCTACATCAACACCATAGCCTCTCCGATGATGTGTGAGTAGTTTACCATAGACCTTCGGGTCCATAGTTATTAGCTAGATGGCTTCTTCTCTCTCTTTGGATCTCAATACAAAGTTTGCCTCGATCTTCTTGGAGATCTATTCGATGTAACTCTTTTTGTGGTGTGTTTGTCGAGATCCAATGAATTGTGGGTTTATGATCAAGCTTATCTATGAACAATATTTGAATCTTCTCTGAATTATTTTATGTATGATTGGTTATCTTTGCAAGTCTCTTCGAATTATCAATTTGGTTTGGCCTACTAGATTGATCTTTCTTGCAATGGGAGAAGTGCTTGGCTTTCAATCTTGCGTTGCTCGATCCCAGTGACAGAAGGGGAAATGACACATATTGTATTGTTGCCATCGAGGATAAAAAGATGGGGTTTATATCATATTGCTTGAGTTTATCCCTCTACATCGTGTCATCTTGCCTAATGCGTTACTCTGTTCTTATGAACTAAATACTCTAGATGCATGCTGGATAGGGGTCGATGTGTGGAGTAATAGTAGTAGATGCAGGCAGGAGTCGGTCTACTTGTTGCGGACGTGATGCCTATATACATGATCATGCCTAGATATTCTCATAATTATGCACTTTTCTATCAATTGCTCGACAGTAATTTGTTCACCCACCGTAATACTTATGCTATCTTGAGAGAAGCCACTAGTGAAACCTATGGCCCCCGGGTCTATTTTCCATCATATTAATCTTCCGTCAACTAGCTATTTCTGTCGCCGTTTATTTTGCAATCTTTAGTTTCAATCTTTATCATAAAAATACCAAAAATATTATCTTATCATCTCTAACAAATCTCACTTTTGCAACTGGCCGTGAAGGGATTGACAACCCCTTTATCGCGTTGGTTGCAAGGTTCTTATTTGCTTGTGTAGGTACGAGGGACTTGCGTGTGGCATCCTACTGGATTGATACCTTGGTTCTCAAAAACTGGGGGGAAATACTTACGCTACTTTGCTACATCACCCTTTCCTCTTCAAGGGAAAACTAACGCATGCTCAAGAGGTAGCAAGAAGGATTTTCGGCGCCGTTGCCGGGGAGATTTATGCACAAGTCAAGACATACCAAGTACCCATCACAAATTCTTATCCCTCCCATTACATTATTTGCCATCTGCCTCTCGTTTTCCTCTCCCCCACTTCACCTTTGCCGTTTTATTCACCCTTCTTCTATTCGTCTTTTTGTTTGCTTTGATGTTTTACTTGGCTCGTTTGCTCGTTTGGTTGGAATAGTTGTTTATTTATTGCTAAAGAGAGAACCTAAGATCTATGGATCCTCATCCGCTTGCTAATCTTTTTAAGATATCCAATTATGATGAACCAATTGCTAGTGAGTTTTGTGCACTAGATTATCTTTATGGAGTTTTGCTTGAAATTCGTGAATCTGAAATTTTTGATGAAGTACTTTATGGAGTGATTCACGATGGATCTTTGAATAAAAAGCATGATTGCAATGATGATAGTATAAATTCTATTAATGTCAATTGTGCTTATAATATGAAAAACCCTAAGCTTGGGATGCTAGTTTTGCTATGTCTACTACTTGTTGCAATGATCATGATTGGGGTGATTCTTCTTATGATCTTGAAAATTTATTTAAGCACCATGATGAATATGAGATTGATAATAATGTTTGAAATAGTATTGAAAGTGGGTTTGGAAGAGTGTCAACTTTAGATCCCACATATTCGGATTTTGATCAATCTTATGAAGTTTTTGATAAAAGTGGGTTTGGAGAGGTCATGACTTTAGTTAATGTAATCCCACTAAGAGTGTCAACTTTGCATGCATGAGGATCGTGTTAAGAATATGTTATGTGATAGCTATATTGTTGAATGTTCTTATGATCCTACATGTAATTATTATGAGAGGGGAAAATATGGTTGTAGAAATTTTCATGTTACTAAATTACCTATCTTCATGTTGAGATTGCTATCGTCTCATTCTTCTTCCTTGCATGTGCTAGTTTTTTGCTTTCCTTGATAATTTGTTTGCTTATAAAATACCTATGCATAGGAAGTATGTTAGACTTAAGTGTGTTTGTCACATGTTTTATGATGCTCTCTTTGTGCTTCAATTCTTGTCTTTCATGTGAGCATCATTAAAATTATGAATGCCTAGCTAAAAGGCTATAAAGAAAAGTGCTTGTTGGGATACAACCCAATATTTTTCCTTGCTGTCATTCAACAAATATTTGATCTAGCCTCTGGTTAGATGTGGTTTTGTGTTTTAATTAGTGTTTGTGTCAAGTAAAACCTATAGGATCTTCTCGGATGATAGTTATTTGATCTTGCTGAAAAGGTCAGAAACTTTCTGCTCACGAAAACAATTGTTAAAAATCACCAGAACGTGATAAAATACTGATTCCAATTGCAGTAGATCAATAAACAAATTATCTAGGAGGTCCTATTTTGGTAGATCTTTGTGAGTTGCAAAAGTTTGCGTTTGATAGAGATTACTAGAGACTGTTCTGTTTTTGACAGATTCTGTTTTTCATGTGTTGTTTGCTTATTTTGATGAATCTATGGCTAGTATTGGAGGTTATGAACCATAGTGTGATGCCCCAATAACGGCGCTCCAGACGCCTTCCATGTTTTTCGTTATCGTCGTGTGTATTTATTTTTTTGCTGCATTCATCATGTCATCATTTGCATTGCATCGGTAGTCTGCTGCCATCATTTTCATAAAACTTGCATTCGCTCATAGTTGCCGCTTCTTCCTTGTCCCTGTTGACCCCTCTCAGATCAACTGGACGGCTCTCTTCTCTCTATTTTCCGAGCCCATCAAAACCCCTTGTTTCCATGGCCTTTTGTCAAACCCCTCGCATGCGCGTCCGAAAACCTCTCTCGAACCCGACCCTGGTTGTCGTTATCGATGGGTCCGGATCATCTCCGAACATCCCTGAAACATCTTCATTTTCCCTTTGATCTCCCCTAACCTATTTATTCTTGACCATCCGATTACTATCGGAGGGACCAAATCTACCCTAATGCTCCTTTTCCCTATATAAAGACTCCCTAGTCTAAATCCGGACAAACCCTAACTTCTAGAGACTTGTCCCGTCCGCCCGCCGCAGCCAGTCCACTGTCTCCTCCTCCTCCTTGGGATCCCCTCCCGATCTAGACCACCAACACAGCCGCTACAGCTCCTGCTCAATTTTCCACACCGACCAACCTCCGTGCTCACCTCCCGATCGTGCGCGCCTCTGCCTCATCTCTGACCATCGCCGGTCTTCGCCGACGCCACCGGCGTACACCACCACCTGCGCCCGAGCCTCCCCTCGAGCTCCTCTCCCTCCGTGCCCGCAAGTCGCCGCCGTTCCCGGCTGCTTCGTCAGCCCCGTCATTCAAGACGGGCTCCACCAGTAGCTCTTGACGCCTCACTCCGTAGCCGTCTTGCGAGCATGCTAGCGTCCTCCACCTCGACCCGTCCCGCTCGCCGGTAATGCACCGTCGATCTGCATCGAGCGTTGACCCCGCAGCCGCCGTCGTCTTCACCCCGGCAGGCCAGTAGCTGCTGCTGCTCCTCCTTCCCGGGTTTCTCTCTTTCCCTGCTGCTACTCTCTGAATTTTCCCCGCCGTGGCCGCCTCTCCGCAGGTCGCCGATGCTCCGACGGGATCAAGCCACCGGAGCTCCTGCACCAGCCCTGCCATTGCCGCTCCACGCCAAGTCCCTCGCCTTGCCGCCCCTTCGCCCACTCGTCGGAGCTCTGCTCCAGGCGCCGCCCGCAGCTCGCTACATCGAACAGGAGAATGAGCGCACGAGCAGCGCTCGCGTTGACCGCGCCCTTGCCCAGCGGCCTCGCTCGGCCTGCCTCCACCAACTGGGCCTCAGCCCATGGTGAGCCACCACTGCGCCCCCTTCCATTGTTGGCCCAAGTGCAGATTCGGCCCGTAGATTTTTGTTTCCAGTTCTGCGAATTTAGTTACCTATCCAGAGACTGCCAGTTTTACAGAAAACCCCTTGCACTTCATGCATTTAATATCACATAAACCATGCATCGGATTGAAATACTTCATATATGAAAAATGCTTAGAATTTCATCTAGTTTCGTAATATGCTGCTTTCATCCATGTTTGAAATGTTTAAACTTGCTGTTTGTTGTATTTTGCATAAATGCCATGCTAAAATGTTTTATTTCATAACTAAATAACCGTAGCTCCATTTTAAATAAACTTCATATGTAAATGGGGTAGAAAAATGCCTAGTTTAACATGGTGCACTTCATTTTGCTGTTTAACAACATTAAAATTGTGTTTAGGTCAGAACAGTAGCAAATTCGAAATATGCATATGAGGATTTTTCCGGAATTGTTATTTGTTGTTCCGGCCTCATTTAAACTTGACTAAATAGTTATTTTACTTATGCTTCACCTCTTGCCATGTTAATCAATATTTAATATTGTTGGGTACATAAACGAGAGAGAACTAAATATTTGAATGTGGTGTTTCGTCAATATGCAACTCGTTGCATATTGAGCTCCACTTAATTTGTAGTGTTGTTTGTTGCACTTTGCCATGCCATGCTCATTAAACCGGACATGCATCATACTTGATTGTGCATCATGTTATGCTTATGTAATGGTTGCTTACCATGTTGTTTGCTTCTTTCCGGTTTTCTTCTCTTGTTAGCTTCGGTTTCGTTCCAGAGTTGTGAGGATTCGTTCGACTACATCCGTTTGTCTTCTTCATGGACTCGTTCTTCTTCCTTGCGGGATTTCAGGCAAGATGACCATTACCCTCGATATCACTTCTATGTTTTCTTGCTAGTTATTCGCTCTATCGCTATGTTGCGCTACCTACCACTTGTTTATCATGCCTCCCATATTGCCATGCCAAGCCTCTAACCATCCTTCCTAGCAAACCGTTGTTTGGCTATGTTACCGCTTTTGCTTAGCCCTTCTTATAGCGTTGTTAGTTGCAGGTGAAGTTGAAGATTGCTCCATGTTGGATCATGTTTATGTTGGGATATCACAATATCTCTTATTTAATTAATGCATCTATATACTTGGTAAAGGGTGGAAGGCTCGACCTTTTGCCTGGTGTTTTGTTCCACTCTTGCCGCCCTAGTTTCCGTCATACCAATGTTATGTTCCTTGATTTTGCGTTCCTTATGCGGTTGGGGATTTATGGGACCCCCTTGACAGTTCGCTTTGAATAAAACTCCTCCAGCAAGGCCCAACCTTGGTTTTACCATTTGCCACCTAAGTCTTTTTCCCTTGGGTTTTCGCGAGCCCGAGGGTCATCTTTATTTTAAACCCCCGGGCCAGTGCTCCTCCGAATGTTGGTCCAACCTGGGCGATGTCCGGCGCCCCCTGGGCAACCAGGGTCTATGCCAACCCGACGTCTTGCCCATCCAGTGTGCCCTGAGAACGAGATACGTGCGACTCCTATCGGGATTTGTCGGCACATCGGGCGGCTTTGCTGGTCTTGTTTTACCATTGTCGAAATGTCTTGTAACCGGGATTCCGAGCCTGATCGGGTCTTCCCGGGAGAAGGAATATCCTTCGTTGACCGTGAGAGCTTGTGATGGGCTAAGTTGGGACACCCCTGCAGGGTATTATCTTTCGAAAGCTGTGCCCGTGGTTATGTGGCAGATGGGAATTTGTTAATGTCCGGTTGTAGAGAACTTGACACTTGACTTAATTAAAATGCATCAACCGTGTGTGTAGCCGTGATAGTCTCTTCTCGGCGGAGTCTGGAAAGTGAACACGGTTTGGGTTATGTATGAACATAAGTAGTTCCAAGATCACTTCTTGATCATTGCTAGCTTCACGACCATTGCATTGCTTCTCTTCTCACTCTTATTTGCATATGCTAGCCACCATATTTGCTTAGTGCTTGCTACAGCTCCACCACATTACCCCATCCTACCTATAAGCTTAAATAGTCTTGATCTCGCGGGTTTTGAGATTGCTGAGTCCTCGTGACTCACAGATTCTACCAAAATAGTTGCAGGTGCCGATGATACCAGTGCAGGTGATGCTACCGAACTCAAGTGGGAGTTCAACGAGGAACTTGGTCGTTACTACGTTTCGTTTCCTGATGATCAGTAGTGGAGCCCAGTTGGGACGATCAGGGATCTAGCATTTGGGGTTGTCTTCTTTTATTTTGGTTTCGTAGTTGGACTTTGATTGTACTATGGATGATGTATGCTTAACTTGTTATTTGTGTGAAGTGGCGATTGTAAGCCAACTCTTTATCCCATTCTTGTTCATTACATGGGATTGTGTGAAGATGACCCTTCTTGCAACAAAACCACCAAGCTGTTATGCGTCCAAGTCGTGCCTCGACACATGGGAGATATAGCCGCATCATGGGTGTTACACATATACAAGTTGGAATACAGTAGGTTTAACACCAATATAAATAAAAAATGAGTTCATTACAGTACCTTGAAGTGGTGTTTTGTTTTCTTTCGTTAACGGAGCTCACGAGATTTTCTGTTAAGTTTTGTGGTGTGAAGTTTTCAAGTTTTGGGTAAAGATTTGATGGATTATGGAACAAGGAGTGGCAAGAGCCTAAGCTTGGGGATGCCCAAGGCACCCCAAGGTAAAATCCAAGGACAACCAAAAAGCCTAAGCTTGGGGATGCCCCGGAAGGCATCCCCTCTTTTGTCTTCGTTCATCGGTAACTTTACTTGGAGCTATATTTTTATTCACCACATGATATGTGTTTTGCTTGGAGCGTCTTGTATGATTTGAGTCTTTGCTTTTTAGTTCACCACAATCATCCTTGTTGTACACACCTTTTGGGAGAGACACACATTCTTCGGAATTTATTAGAATACTCTTTGTGCTTCACTTATATGTTTTGTGCTAAATAATTTTGCTCTAGCACTTCACTTATGTCTTTTAGAGCACGGTGGTGGTTTTATTTTATAGAAATTATTGATCTCTCATGCTTCACTTATATTATTTTGAGAGTCCTTTAGAACAGCATGGTACTTTGCTTTGGCAATAAATAGTCCTAATATGATAGGCATCCAAGATGGATATAATAAAAACATTCATATAAGTGCGTTGACTACTAAGAGAAGTTTGATACTTGATGATTGTTTTGAGATATGGAGATAGTGATATTAAAGTTGTGCTAGTTGAGTAGTTGTGAATTTGAGAAATACTTGTGCTGAAGTTTGCAAGTCCCGTAGCATGCACGTATGGTAAACGTTGTGTAACAAATTTGAAACATGAGGTGTTCTTTGATTGTCATCCTTATGAGTGGCGGTCGGGGACGAGCGATGGTCTTTTCCTACCAATCTATCCCCCTAGGAGCATGCGTGTAGTGCTTGGTTTTTGATGACTTGTAGATTTTTGCAATAAGTATGTGAGTTCTTTATGACTAATGTTGAGTCCATGGATTATACGCACTCTCAACCTTCCATCATTCTAGCCTCTTCGATACCGTGCATTGCCCTTTCTCACCTTGAGAGTTGGTGCAAACTTCTCCGGTGCATCCAAACCCCGTGATACGGTACGCTCTATCACACATAAACCTCCTTATATCTTCCTCAAAACAGCCACCATACCTACCTATTATGGAATTTCCATAGCCATTCCGAGATATATTGCCATGCAACTTTCCACCGTTATGTTTATTATGACGCGCTTCACCATTTTCATATTGCCTTGCATGATCATGTAGTTGACATCGTATTTGTGGCAAAGCCACCATTCATATTATTTCATACATGTCACTCTTGATTCATTGCCCATCCCGGTACACCGCCGGAGGAATTCATATAGAGTCATATTTTGTTCTAGTATCGAGTTGTAATCATCGAGTTGTAAATAAATAGAAGTGTGATGATCATCATTAATAGAGCATTGTCCCAAATAAAAAAAGAGAAAGGCCAAATAAAAAAAGGGGGAAAGGCCAAAAAAAGAAGAAATAAAAAGGGACAATGCTACTATCCTTTTTCCACACTTGTGCTTCAAAGTAGCACCATGATCTTGTTGGGAATCGTAGCATAATTTAAAATTTTCCTACGCTCACCAACATGCATCTATGGAGTGTACTACCAACGAGGGGAAGGGAGTGCATCTACATACCCTTGTAGATCGCGAGCGGAAGCGTTCCAATGAACGTGGATGACGGAGTCGTACTCGCCGTGATCCAAATCACCGATGACCGAGTGCTGAACGGACGGCACCTCCGCGTTCAACACACGTACGGTGCAGCGACGTCTCCTCCTTCTTGATCCAGCAAGGGGGAAGGAGAGGTTGATGGAGATCCAACAGCACGACGGCGTGGTGGTGGATGTAGCGGGTCTCCTGCAGGGCTTCGCCGAGCTTCTGCGAGAGAGAGAGAGAGGTGTTGCAGGGGAGGAGGGAGGCGCCCAAGGCTGTAGGTTGCTGCCCTCCCTCCCCCCCTTTATATAGGCCCCCTTGGGAGGGGGGGCCGGCCAAAACCCATCTAGGGTTGGGGGGCGGCGGCCAAGGGGTGGAAAGGGGTGCCTTGCCCCCCAAGGCAAGGGGGAAGCTCCCCCCCTAGGGTTCCCAACCCTAGGCGCATGGGGGGAGGCCCAAGGGGGGCGCCCCAGCCCACTAAGGGCTGGTTCCCTTCCACTTTCAGCCCACGGGGCCCTCCGGGACAGGTGGCCCCACCCGGTGGACCCCCGGGACCCTTCCGGTGGTCCCGGTACAATACCGGTAACCCCCGAAACTTTCCCGGTGGCCGAAACTTGACTTCCTATATATAATTCTTCACCTCCGGACCATTCCGGAACCTCTCGTGACGTCCGGGATCTCATCCGGGACTCCGAACAACTTTCGGGTTTCCGCATACATATATCTCTACAACCCTAGCGTCACCGGACCTTAAGTGTGTAGACCCTACGGGTTCGGGAGACATGCAGACATGACCGAGACGCCTCTCCGGTCAATAACCAACAGCGGGATCTGGATACCCATGTTGGCTCCCACATGTTCCACGATGATCTCATCGGATGAACCACGGTGTCGAGGATTCAATCAATCCGTATGCAATTCCCTTTGTCAATCGGTATGTTACTTGCCCGAGATTCGATCGTCGGTATCCCAATACCTTGTTCAATCTCGTTACCGGCAAGTCTCTTTACTCGTACCGCAATGCATGATCCCGTGACTAACGCCTTAGTCACATTGAGCTCATTATGATGATGCATTACCGAGTGGGCCCAGAGATACCTCTCCGTCACACGGAGTGACAAATCCCAGTCTCGATCCGTGCCAACCCAACAGACACTTTCGGAGATACCCGTAATGCACCTTTATAGTCACCCAGTTACGTTGTGACGTTTGGCACACCCAAAGCACTCCTACGGTATCCGGGAGTTGCACGATCTCATGGTCTAAGGAAAAGATACTTGACATTGGAAAAGCTCTAGCAAACGAAACTACACGATCTTTTATGCTATGCTTAGGATTGGGTCTTGTCCATCACATCATTCTCCTAATGATGTGATCCCGTTATCAATGACATCCAATGTCCATAGTCAGGAAACCATGACTATCTGTTGATCAACGAGCTAGTCAACTAGAGGCTTACTAGGGACACGTTGTGGTCTATGTATTCACACATGTATTACGATTTCCGGACAATACAATTATAGCATGAATAATAGACAATTATCATGAACAAAGAAATATAATAATAACCATTTATTATTGCCTCTAGGGCATATTTCCAACAGTCTCCCACTTGCACTAGAGTCAATAATCTAGTTACATTGTGATGAATCGAACACCCATTGCGTCCTGGTGTTGATCATGTTTTGCCCTAGGGAGAGGTTTAGTCAACGGATCTGCTACATTCAGGTCCGTGTGTACTTTACAAATATCTATGTCTCCATTTTGAACACTTTCACGAATGGAGTTGAAGCGACGCTTGATATGCCTGGTCTTCCTGTGAAACCTGGGCTCCTTCGCAAGGGCAATAGCTCCAGTGTTGTCACAGAAGAGAGTCATTGGGCCCGACGCATTGGGAATCACCCCTAGGTCGGTAATGAACTCCTTCATCCAGACTGCTTCCTGTGCTGCCTCCGAGGCTGCCATGTACTCCGCTTCACATGTAGATCCCGCCACGACGCTTTGCTTGCAACTGCACCAGCTTACTGCTCCTCCATTCAAAATATACACGTATCCGGTCTGTGACTTCGAGTCATCCAGATCTGTGTCGAAGCTAGCGTCGACGTAACCCTTTACGACGAGCTCTTCGTCACCTCCATAAACGAGAAACATATCCTTAGTCCTCTTCAGGTACTTCAGGATATTCTTGACCGCTGTCCAGTGTTCCTTGCCGGGATTACTTTGGTACCTTCCTACCAAACTTACGGCAAGGTTTACATCAGGTCTGGTACACAGCATGGCATACATAATAGACCCTATGGCCGAGGCATAGGGGATGACACTCATCTCTTCTATATCTTCTGCCGTGGTCGGGCATTGAGCCGTGCTCAATTGCACACCTTGCAATACAGGCAAGAACCCCTTCTTGGACTGATCCATACTGAACTTCTTCAATATCTTGTCAAGGTATGTACTCTGTGAAAGACCAATGAGGCGTCTTGATCTATCTCTATAGATCTTGATGCCTAATATATAAGCAGCTTCTCCAAGGTCCTTCATTGAAAAACACTTATTCAAATAGGCCTTTATACTTTCCAAGAATTCTATATCATTTCCCATCAATAGTATGTCATCCACATATAATATGAGAAATGCTACAGAGCTCCCACTCACTTTCTTGTAAACACAGGCTTCTCCATAAGTCTGTGTAAACCCAAACGCTTTGATCATCTCATCAAAGCGAATGTTCCAACTCCGAGATGCTTGCACCAGCCCATAGATTGAGCGCTGGAGCTTGCATACTTTGTTAGCATTCTTAGGATCGACAAAACCTTCCGGCTGCATCATATACAACTCTTCCTTAAGGAAGCCGTTAAGGAATGCCGTTTTGACGTCCATCTGCCATATCTCATAATCATAGTATGCGGCAATTGCTAACATGATTCGGACGGACTTCAGCTTCGCTACGGGTGAGAAAGTCTCATCGTAGTCAACCCCTTGAACTTGTCGATAACCCTTAGCGACAAGTCGAGCTTTGTAGATGGTCACATTACCATCCGCGTCCGTCTTCTTCTTAAAGATCCATTTGTTTTCTATGGCTCGCCGCTCATCGGGCAAGTCAGTCAAAGTCCATACTTTGTTTTCATACATGGATTCTATCTCGGATTTCATGGCTTCTAGCCATTTGTCGGAATCCGGGCCCGCCATCGCTTCTTCATAGTTCGAAGGTTCACCGTTGTCTAACAACATGATTTCCAGGACAGGGTTGCCGTACCACTCTGGTGCGGAACGTGTCCTTGTGGACCTACGAAGTTCAGTAACTTGATCCGAAGCTTCATGATCATCATCATTAACTTCCTCCCCAGTCGGTGTAGGCACCACAGGAACATTTTCCCGCGCTGCGCTACTTTCCGGTTCGGAAGGGGTGACTATCACCTCATCAAGTTCCACTTTCCTCCCACTCAATTCTTTCGAGAGAAACTCCTTCTCCAGAAAGGACCCGTTCTTGGCAACGAAGATCTTGCCTTCGGATCTGAGGTAGAAGGTATACCCAATAGTTTCCTTAGGGTATCCTATGAAGACGCATTTTTCCGATTTGGGTTCGAGCTTTTCAGGTTGAAGTTTCTTGACATAAGCATCGCATCCCCAAACTTTTAGAAACGACAGCTTAGGTTTCTTCCCAAACCATAATTCATACGGTGTCGTCTCAACGGATTTCGACGGAGCCCTATTTAAAGTGAATGCGGCAGTCTCTAAAGCATAACCCCAAAATGAGAGCGGTAAATCGGTAAGAGACATCATAGATCGCACCATATCCAATAGAGTGCGATTACGACGTTCGGACACACCATTTCTCTGAGGTGTTCCAGGCGGCGTGAGTTGTGAAACTATTCCACATTTCCTTAAGTGTGCACCAAACTCGTGACTTAAATATTCTCCACCACGATCTGATCGTAGGAATTTTATTCTCCTGTCACGTTGATTCTCAACCTCACTCTGAAATTCTTTGAACTTTTCAAAGGTTTCAGACTTGTGTTTCATCAGGTAGACATATCCATATCTACTTAAATCATCAGTGAGAGTGAGAACATAACGATATCCTCCGCGAGCCTCAACACTCATTGGACCACACACATCGGTATGTATGATTTCCAATAAGTTGGTTGCTCGCTCCATTGTTCCGGAGAACGGAGTCTTGGTCATCTTACCCATGAGGCATGGTTCGCACGTGTCAAATGATTCGTAATCAAGAGACTCCAAAAGTCCATCTGCATGGAGCTTCTTCATGCGCTTGACACCAATGTGACCAAGGCGGCAGTGCCACAAGTATGTGGGACTATCGTTATCAACTTTACATCTTTTGGTATTCACACTATGAACATGTGTAACATCACGTTCGAGATTCATCAAAAATAAACCATTGACCAGCGGGGCATGACCATAAAACATATCTCTCAAATAAATAGAACAACCATTATTCTCGGATTTAAATGAGTAGCCATCTCGAATTAAACGAGATCCAGACACAATGTTCATGCTCAAAGCTGGCACTAAATAACAATTATTGAGGTTTAAAACTAATCCCGTGGGTAGATGCAGAGGTAGCGTGCCGACGGCGATCACATCGACCTTGGAACCATTCCCGACGCGCATCGTCACCTCGTCCTTTGCCAGTCTCCGTTTATTCCGTAGTTCCTGCTTTGAGTTACAAATATGAGCAACCGCACCGGTATCAAATACCCAGGAGCTACTACGAGTACTGGTAAGGTACACATCAATTACTTGTATATCACATATACCTTGGGTGTTGCCGGCCTTCTTCTTGTCCGCTAAATATTTGGGGCAGTTCCGCTTCCAGTGACCACTTCCCTTGCAATAAAAGCACTCAGTCCCGGGCTTGGGTCCATTCTTTGACTTCTTCCCAGTAACTGGTTTACCGGGCGCGGCAACTCCCTTGCCGTCCTTCTTGAAGTTCTTCTTACCCTTGCCCTTCTTGAACTTGGTGGTTTTATTCACCATCAACACTTGATGTTCTTTTCTGATCTCCCCTTCCGCTGATTTCAGCATTGAATATACCTCGGGAATGGTCTTTTCCATCCCCTGCATATTGTAGTTCATCACAAAGCTCTTGTAGCTTGGTGGAAGCGACTGGAGGATTCTGTCAATGACCGCGTCATCCGGGAGATTAACTCCCAGCTGAGACAAGCGGTTGTGCAACCCAGACATTCTGAGTATGTGCTCACTAACAGAACTGTTCTCCTCCATTTTACAGCTGAAGAACTTGTCGGAGACATCATATCTCTCGACCCGGGCATGAGCTTGAAAAACCAGTTTCAGCTCCTCGAACATCTCATATGCTCCATGTTTCTCAAAACGCTTTTGGAGACCCGGTTCTAAGCTGTAAAGCATGCCGCACTGAACGAGGGAGTAATCATCAGCACGTGATTGCCAAGCGTTCATAACGTCTTGGTTCTGTGGGATTGGTGCATCACCTAGCGGTGCTTCTAAGACATAATCTTTCTTGGCTACTATGAGGATGAGCCTCAGGTTCCGGACCCAGTCCGTATAGTTGCTGCCATCATCTTTCAGCTTGGTTTTCTCTAGGAACGCGTTGAAATTGAGGACAACGTTGGCCATTTGATCTACAAGACATAGTGTAAAGATTTTAGACTAAGTTCATGATAATTGAGTTCATCTAATCAAATTATTTAATGAACTCCCACTCAGATAGACATCCCTCTAGTCATCTAAGTGAAACATGATCCGAGTTTAACTAGGCCGTGTCCGATCATCACGTGAGACGGACTAGTCAAGATCGGTGAACATCTCCATGTTGATCGTATCTTCTATACGACTCATGCTCGACCTTTCGGTCCTCCGTGTTCCGAGGCCATGTCTGTACATGCTAGGCTCGTCAAGTCAACCTAAGTGTATTGCGTGTGTTCCGAGGCCATGTCTGTACATGCTAGGCTCGTCAACACCCGTTGTATTCGAACGTTAGAATCTATCACACCCGATCATCACGTGGTGCTTCGAAACAACGAACCTTCGCAACGGTGCACAGTTAGGGTGAACACTTTCTTGAAATTATTATAAGGGATCATCTTACTTACTACCGTCGTTCTAAGCAAATAAGATGCAAAAACATGATAAACATCACATGCAATCAAATAGTGACATGATATGGCCAATATCATTATGCTCCTTTGATCTCCATCTTCGGGGCACCATGATCATCTTCGTCACCGGCATGACACCATGATCTCCATCATCATGATCTCCATCATTGTGTCTTCATGAAGTCGTCACGCCAACGATTACTTCTACTTCTATGGCTAACGCGTTTAGCAACAAAGTAAAGTAATTTACATGGCGTTATTCAATGACACGCAGGTCATACAAAATAATAAAGACAACTCCTATGGCTCCTGCCGGTTGTCATACTCATCGACATGCAAGTCGTGATTCCTATTACAAGAATATGATCAATCTCATACATCACATATATCATTCATCACATCTTCTGGCCATATCACATCACATAGCACTTGCTGCAAAAACAAGTTAGACGTCCTCTAATTGTTGTTGCAAGTTTTTACGTGGTTTGTAGGTTTCTAGCAAGAACGTTTCTTACCTACGTATGACCACAACGTGATTTGCCAATTTCTATTTACCCTTCATAAGGACCCTTTTCATCGAATCCGTTCCGACTAAAGTAGGAGAGACAGACACCCGCTAGCCACCTTATGCATCTAGTGCATGTCAGTCGGTGGAACCTGTCTCACGTAAGTGTACATGTAAGGTCGGTCCGGGCCGCTTCATCCTACAATGCCGCCGAAACAAGAAAAGACTAGTAGCGGTAAGAAGAATTGGCAAACTCAACGCCCACAACTGCTTTGTGTTCTACTCGTGCATAGTAACTACGCATAGACCTGGCTCATGATGCCACTGTTGGGAATCGTAGCATAATTTAAAATTTTCCTACGCTCACCAAGATGCATCTATGGAGTCTACTAGCAACGAGGGGAAGGGAGTGCATCTACATACCCTTGTAGATCGCGAGCGGAAGCGTTCCAATGAACGTGGATGACGGAGTCGTACTCGCCGTGATCCAAATCACCGATGACCGAGTGCCGAACGGACGGCACCTCCGCGTTCAACACACGTACGGTGCAGCGATGTCTCCTCCTCCTTGATCCAGCAAGGGGGAAGGAGAGGTTGATGGAGATCTGACAGCACGACGGCGTGGTGGTGGATGTAGCGGGTCTCCGGCAGGGCTTCGCCGAGCTTCTGCGAGAGAGAGAGAGAGGTGTTGCAGGGGAGGAGGGAGGCGCCCAAGGCTGTAGATTGCTGCCCTCCCTCCCCCCCTTTATATAGGCCCCCTTGGGAGGGGGGCGGCCAAAACCCATCTACGGTTGGGGGGGCGGCAGCCAAGGGGCGGAAAGGGGTGCCTTGCCCCCCAAGGCAAGGGGGAAGCTCCCCCCTAGGGTTCCCAACCCTAGGCGCATGGGGGGAGGCCCAAGGGGGGCGCCCCAGCCCACTAAGGGCTGGTTCCCTTCCACTTTCAGCCCACAGGGCCCTCCGGGACAGGTGGCCCCACCCGATGGACCCCCGGGACCCTTCCGGTGGTCCCGGTACAATACCGGTAACCCCCGAAACTTTCCCGGTGGCCGAAACTTGACTTCCTATATATAATTCTTCACCTCCGGACCATTCCGGAACCTCTCGTGACGTCCGGGATCTCATCCGGGACTCCGAACAACTTTCGGATTTCCGCATACATATATCTCTACAACCCTAGCGTCACCGGACCTTAAGTGTGTAGACCCTACGGGTTCGGGAGACATGTAGACATGACCGAGATGCCTCTCCGGTCAATAACCAACAGCGGGATCTGGATACCCATGCTGGCTCCCACATGTTCCACGATGATCTCATCGGATGAACCACGGTGTCGAGGATTCAATCAATCCGTATGCAATTCCCTTTGTCAATCGGTATGTTACTTGCCCGAGATTCGATCGTCGGTATCCCAATACCTTGTTCAATCTCGTTACCGGCAAGTCTCTTTACTCGTACCGCAATGCATGATCCCGTGACTAACGCCTTAGTCACATTGAGCTCATTATGATGATGCATTACCGAGTGGGCCCAGAGATACCTCTCCGTCACACGGAGTGACAAATCCCAGTCTCGATCCGTGCCAACCCAACAGACACTTTCGGAGATACCCGTAATGCACCTTTATAGTCACCCAGTTACGTTGTGACGTTTGGCACACCCAAAGCACTCCTACGGTATCCGGGAGTTGCACGATCTCATGGTCTAAGGAAAAGATACTTGACATTGGAAAAGCTCTAGCAAACGAAACTACACGATCTTTTATGCTATGCTTAAGATTGGGTCTTGTCCATCACATCATTCTCCTAATGATGTGATCCCGTTATCAATGACATCCAATGTCCATAGTCAGGAAACCATGACTATCTGTTGATCAACGAGCTAGTCAACTAGAGGCTTACTAGGGACACTTTGTGGTCTATGTATTCACACATGTATTACGATTTCCGGACAATACAATTATAGCATGAACAATAGACTATTATCATGAACAAAGAAATATAATAATAACCTTTTATTATTGCCTCTAGGGCATATTTCCAACAGATCTTCATGATAGAGAGTCTCTTGTTTTGTCAGTTTCATATACTAGTGGGAATTTTTCACTATAGAACTTGGCTTGTATATTCCAACAATGGGCTTCCTCAAATACCCTAGGTCTTCGTGAGCAAGCAAGTTGGATGCACACCCACTTAGTTTCTTTTGTTGAGCTTTCATACATTTATAGCTCTAGTGCATCCGTTGCATGGCAATCCCTACTCCTTGCATTGACATCTATTGATGGGCCTATCCCTAGCCCATTGATTAGCCACGTCAATGTGAGAATTTCTCCTTTTTTGTCTTCTGCACACAACCCCCATCATTATATTCTATTCCACCAATAGTGCTATATCCATGGCTCACACTCATGTATTGCGTGAAAGTTGAAAAAAGTTTGATCTTACTAAAGTATGAAACAATTGCTTGGCTTGTCATCGGGGTTGTGCAAGATGAGAGCATCTTGTGTGACGAAAATGGAGCATCACCAAACTATATGATTTTGTAGGGATGAACTTTCTTTGGCCATGTTATTTTGAGAAGACATGATTGCTTAGTTAGTATGCTTGAAGTATTATTATTTTTATGTCAATATTAAACTTTTATCTTGAATATTTCGGATCTGAACATTCATGCCACAATAAAGAAAATTACATTGAAGAATATGCTAAGTTGCATTCCACATCAAAAATTCTGATTTTTATCATTTACCTACTCGAGGACGAGCGGGAATTAAGCTTGGGGATGCTTGATACGTCTCCAACGTATCTATAATTTTTGATTGCTCCATGCTATTATATATTCTGTTTTGGATGTTTAATGGGATTTATTATACATTTTTATATTATTTTTGGGACTAACCTACTAACCCAAGGCCCAGTGCAAATTGCTGTTTTTTTGCCTATTTCAGTGTTTCGCAGAAAAGGAATATCAAACGGAGTCCAAACGGAATGAAACCTTCGGGAGCGTGATTTTTCGAACAAACGGGATCCAGAGGACTTGGAGTGGACGTCAAGAAATCAACGAGGAGGCCACGAGGCAGGGAGGCGCGCCTGCCCCCCTGGGCGCGGCCCCCACCCTCGTGGGCCCCTCATGGCTCCACCGACCTACTTCTTCCTCCTATATGTACCCATGTACCCCGAAACCATCGAGGAGCACCATGAAACTCTATTTCCACCACCGCAACCTTCTGTACCCGTGAGATCCCATCTTGCGGCCTTTTCCGGTGCTCCACCGGAGGGGGAAGCAATCACGGAGGGCTTCTACATCAACACCATAGCCTCTCCGATGATGTGTGATTAGTTTACCACAGACCTTCGGGTCCATAGTTATTAGCTAGATGGCTTCTTCTCTCTCTTTGGATCTCAATACAAAGTTCTCCTCGATCTTCTTGGAGATCTATTCGATGTAACTCTTTTTGCAGTGTGTTTGTCGAGATCCGATCAATTGTGGGTTTATGATCAAGATTATCTATGAACAATATTTTAATCTTCTCTGAATTCTTTTATGTATGGTTGGTTATCTTTGCATGTCTCTTCGAAATATCAGTTTGGTTTGGCCTACTAGATTGATCTTTCTTGCAATGGGAGAAGTGCTTGGCTTTGGGTTCAATCTTGCGTTGCTCGATCCCAGTGACAGAAGGGGAAACGACACGTATTGTATTGTTGCCATCGAGGATAAAAAGACGGGGTTTATATCATATTGCTTGAGTTTGTCCCTCTACATCATGTCATCTTGCCTAATGCGTTACTCTGTTGTTACGAACTTAATACTCTAGATGCATGCTGGATAGCGGTCGATGTGTGGAGTAATAGTAGTAGATGCAGGCAGGAGTCGGTCTACTTGTTGCGGACGTGATGCCTATATACATGATCATGCCTAGATATTCTCATAATTATGCACTTTTCTATCAATTGCTCGACAGTAATTTGTTCACCCACCGTAATACTTGTGCTATCTTGAGAGAAGCCACTAGTGAAACCTAAGGCCCCGAGGTCTATTTTCCATCATATTAATCTTCCGTCAACTAGCTATTTCTGTCGCCGTTTATTTTGCAATCTTTATCATAAAAAAACCAAAAATATTATCTTATCATCTCTATCAGATCTCACTTTTGCAAGTGGCCGTGAAGGGATTGACAACCCCTTTATCGCGTTGGTTGCAAGGTTCTTATTTGTTTGTGTAGGTACGAGGGACTTGCGTGTGGCCTCCTACTGGATGGATACCTTGGTTCTCAAAAACTGAGGGAAATACTTACACTACTTTGCTGCATCACCCTTTCCTTTTCAAGGGAAAACCAACGCATGCTCAAGAAGTAGCACCCAACACCCGTGAGCCGCCACCCTTGAGCCTAAGAGTTCGGACACCATTGACAACATTGGAACCAAGGCTCGAGAGGCGCCTGCATGGTGGCATGCAGATCTTTGTCAAGACCAAGGACATACAAGACTAGATGAGAACCATAAGACGAAGACCTCCGGCAAGATCCTTGCCGGAGATGCCCACAAGACCCCCAGCAAGATCCTTGCCGGGGACGCCTGCAAGACCCCGGCAAGATCCGTGCCAGGGCCCCGGCAAGGCTCTTGCTGAGGACATCTACGAGGCCGTAGCCAGGCCCACGCCAAGGCTCCACCGCCGTTCCCACACAGCTATCAGCCAGCCAACTAGGCAGGCACCCGCGTGGCGGCATGCAGCTCCCAGGTCAACTCAGCAAGCACCTGCGTGGTGGCATGCAGATCTTCGTGAAGACTCTACCACCACATCAACTCAGCAGCCAGCCAGCCAGCGTGGCACTACACGCCTCGTCTGCCTGGACGTGTGTCAAAGCAAGGCGAGGCGGCAACAGGTGGGACGAGCTTCCTTGCCGTTCCCGATAAAGCAAGGAGGGCACGTCAGTAGCGCATAAATGCATTTTGTCCTACGGTGCCAGGGATAAACTCGACTACTGTACAACTTTCCACCTCCTGTGTGCCACTGTAGCAGCCCCTTTGACTATAAAAGGAGGCCTGCAGCGTACTAAGAGAGGATTCAGACTTTTTGGACCCTGCACGCTTTGTAGCTAGTCCAAGAACACCAGATAAACACAAACCAGCAAGAGTAGGGTATTACGCGTCACTCGCGGCCCGAACCTGGATAAAACCCTCGTGTTGATCTTCTAAACTCGCTCTTTCCATAGCCCCGCGCCCGCCAACCGTAGAAGGGATACCCCGTGATCCCATAGGTGTCGTTTACACCGATAGTATTGAAGCCGATCGGTCCATCCCTTCGATGCTAACTGAACCCGAGCGATTCCTTCGATGCTAACTGAAGCCGGCCGATTCCTTCACTGCTAACTGAATCCGATCGATCCTTCTCGCTACTCACTGAAGCCGATCAAGCCTCCGTGCTAGATATGTAGCCAGCCAATGTGTTGGGTTGCCTCTGGATGAATAATGCCCGTTGCTGCCGCGCGTGCGATATGTAGAAACGAGTCGAGACATGTGGTCAGTCCAACCGGTTGGTTGGCTATGGATGAATAGTTCCCGTTGCCGTCGCCCGCTCGTACTTACGTGTACGCCCCACCCCAGCCAGTGGGGGTTGGATGAGCAGGACCCCGAGGAGGCCGCCACACCCCAACTGGTTGGGGATGGATGAACAGGACCCCGTGGTGGCTCTACGAACAGTAGCTGGTGGAGCCTGGAGGACCACAATGGATGAACAGTACCCCACGGAGGCTGGAGCGAGAGGCAGTAGACGGTGGATGAGCAGTAGCTCATGGAGTCCTGTTTTGTGGTACGCCACACCCCTCTTGGTGAACATGATCCCATTTTGACCATAGGTGCAACAACAGAAGTCTGTTTCCTCCGTTTTGCGGTACGCCAGACCCCTCCCGATCAACAGGACCCTGTTTTGACCGTAGGCGCTTGAACAGAAGGCCATTTCCTGTGTTTTGTGGTACGCTAGACCCCGTATCGGCTGTTCGGTCCAAGCCGATTGGCTCCCGATGAACATGACGTATTTTGTTACCTTCCGATGACCGCAATGCAGTTTCTCCGTTCTGACCCAAACGGTTGGCTTTTGATTAATAGGACGCCATTGCTACCGTTTGTTGCCATTCCATGTACAAAAGCCCTGGCCGTACGTATGGGCGAGTAGGCGTTCGAGACCCCGCCCGTATGTACGTATGTGGCCGTATTTTTTGGCTTGTGGCTATATGTACGTGTACACGGTTTAGAAGGGATTGCCTGAACTGCTATGTCGGGGGCTCTACTACTACACGTGTCGTTGCTTTCTCGGCCACGATTCATCATTGCAGAGAGACCAGTCAACTAGTATGTACATACACGTTCGTTACCAGATAGACAATGTTATGTAGGCTTCGACCGGGTGGGTCCCACCTGTCAGAGAGGATAAGGACACACTCCCTTTCATGCAAAGATATAGCTGGTGCGTCGCACCTGTCAGGGGGAGGAATCATTTTTTTCCGCATAATATGGATGCACTTCCTTGTGTCCGAAGATGTAGCTGGTGGTTCCAACTGTCAGCGTCGCCGTGTACAGTCGTCTTCCGACGGTTGTCCTTTGTTCACCACATTAACCATGCCGCGCCGAGAGCACCAAGGAGGTGGACTACGGCGAGGCCTACGAAGGGGATGACTTGGAGTCGGGGAAGAATCGGTAATGGTTTCCCACGCGGTGGGGAGTATGAGGGTTCACTAGTTCGGCTGCGGTGTGAGGCTGCCATCGCCGTAAAATGACATGGGGTGTGGGTGAATAAAGGGAAGGTCTGGCCAGCAGTGGGAGTAGGTTGGGCCGGTGAGGCCTGCGCGGTAGCACAGCTGGCCACAGGAGGCAGGAGCAGGTGGTACAGCCGGCACTGGTTTGGGTGGCTGGAGTAAGAAGATCAAAGGTTGAAGAGGCAGCATGGTCACTGGATTAACACCCAACGGGTACTGCTGCTAGAATCCTTTGTTGACCAAGTTGACAAAGCTCTACGTATGAGTCACCTTAGTAGGCCCACATGTCAGCAACCAAATCTAGTGCGACCCAGCTAGCAGTGAGAGGAATCATTTTTCTTGCGCGTAACAAAGAGGCACTTCCTTACGTGCAAAGATGTAGCTGGCGAGTCTCAGTTGTCACGCAGACGAAACTCTTTTTCCGGGTAATAAGGAGGCACACTACTGCAGGATGCTGCTAATGCAACACTACGATCAGAGACCCTTTGGCGAAACTGTGTGCGATGCAATAATCACAAATGGTGGTGTAAAAAAACCATCAAAAAAGGTGCAAAACGTTTGCGATGATGGATGCATCAAACACGGCCAGATTTTGGTTCCATGTGCGATGCAGGGCATACGGTTCAGTTCAATGAAGTGTTTGCGATGAGGAAGAAGAATGGAAACGAGCAGCTAGATGAAGCCATGTGCGATACACGGCATACAGTTCACTCGGATTAACTGTTTGTGATGAGGCGGAACAACAGACAACTACATAAAGGTGTGTGCGATTGAGAGCATACGCTTCAGAAGAATTAACTATTTGCGATTAGGCAATGGAACAGAAACGGTAAGCCAGATCAAAGTGTGTACCATTGATCGCATACACTTCACACGGATGAACTGTTTGCGATTACCCACAACAAACAAAAACAGTTAGACAGATGAATGTGTGTGCGCTAGACGGGCACACATTCTGTTGGGGAAAATATACAGGTGTATACATTTTCCCCTGACTCGTGCACAGACAAGCCAAGATCAAGCCAAAATGTACAAGGAACCAAAAGATTTGAAGGACCAACATGCAGATCAGAGGGACCAAGATCAAGCCAGAGAAGCAGGGTACCATCAAGAAAAAGGCCTCCTTTACCGGGCAGGCGAGCCCGGCAAGGGGCGAGGCCACCCCCAGAAGCAGGCGACCAAAGCGCCCCGGCAGGGCCTACTGGGGCTCGCAGAGGCAAAACCACCTCACCAACCATTCCACCACGACCCACGTCGTCGATCAGTGCACTGTCAAGCCGCAGAGTGACTAAGTGGTAGCCATTCGCCACATGGCAGCCCCTCCCTACAAGAAAAACACACAGACGACACCCGTCCCGCGACGTGTCAAGCGAGCAGGCGCGGAGCTGGCAAGATAGCCCGGCAAGCCTTGCCGGGCAACCAATGGTGTGACATTGAGCTATGCATTTCATGCGACCTGTCAGCCGTAGAGTTAGGTATGATAGCACTGTTTGCTATCATATCAGTGCATAATGACTACTTTGCCATTGTGGTGACCCCTTGGTTTATAAAAGGAGGCCCATGGCAATCGTAGACAGGGTTAGAAGGTTGGATAACTCACACCCCCATACGTGCGTAGCCATTATCGCCCTTAGGCAACCCTTGCCGGGCAAATGTACTAAGCTCCGCCACCACCTTTCCACCATCAATCCACCAAAGCAGGAGTAGGGTTTTACGCCTCGCGGCGGCCCGAACCTGGGTAAAACTGCCCGCGTGATCTTTGTCGTGCTGTCTCACGCTTGTCTGGTCTTTGTGCAACGCGATGTCCCCCTGCCGAACCAGCAAGGGGCCTCCTGGTCCCATAGGTGGTCGTGGTATCCCGTGACATCTTTGGCACACTAGGTAGGGGGCTCTCTTGTGCGAACCTGAAGGCGTGTGCAGCGCGTCATCTTCATCGGCATCCTCGTCTTCAACTACTCCATCGACCGTGGTGCCCACAAAGACGCACAAGCAAAGCGGGGCCGTCCCCGTGCTACATTGTTGGTCTCCACGCCTCGTTGTAGCCACGGCTACGACAAAGATCACCGCTGGTGGCGATAAGCCTACCTCGACGGCCCATATGGCGTACCCACCATTCGGGCGCCATTCAGAGAAAGGGCACAAGATGTGCGAGCGCGAGCTCCCTCCTTCCCGTCCCTTCCCTTCGTCAGCAGTCGAATTGCTTTGAACCCGACATCGTCGATGTCGACGATTACCGCGTGACACTCGGTTCAGTATTCCCCCCATTTTGGGCAATCCTGAGCGAAGCGCTGGTATGAGTCCGTCAATAGACGCCCCGGCAAGTGCACTTCGGCAAGGCTGCCTGCATCGGCACGACCCATGCAATGACAGCCGCCGGACTGACTCGAAAGTAAAGGAGAAAAAGGGAGGAGGACTAGAGAAGCCCGACACTATGCCTCGATGCCCGCCGGCCATGAGAAATGCATATCGGTCCCTGCCGGGAACGAACAAACCATCTGATTGTCTTCCGCTCCTCCAGGTGCCATGGGCGCGCCTGACGCGCGTGGCCTGATAGAGGAGGAAGAAGCTCAAAACGAAAGCTAAGTTTTCGCTTTCACTTCTTGATTGATACGTTTCAGAATGTTGCAGTCGTTTATCCCTTAACTCTGGTAAGCGTTCGTATCGTGAAAACCCTCGTGCGATGGAACCTTGGCTAGCTTCTTTGATTGCACTATCGT
Source organism: Triticum aestivum (assembly GCF_018294505.1). Classification (NCBI taxonomy): domain Eukaryota; kingdom Viridiplantae; phylum Streptophyta; class Magnoliopsida; order Poales; family Poaceae; genus Triticum; species Triticum aestivum. Next base: position 287,041,550 of record NC_057805.1, read on the forward strand.
CCTGTCTAGAGCAATGCTCGCAGGTCGAGAGGTTGCATCAAGAACTACCTGGGAAAAACCTGCTGGGATGTATCCACGCCAAGATGACTAATAAGGGCTGAACCCTTACAATAATCGTGGCAATATGCTACCGGCAGGCATCCAGCGCATACATAGGGATCGATCATATGAATGCAAACGTACAGGGCTCGAAGGGATAAACACACATTTAAAATCCAGCTAGGAATATCAGTTCCACGCAAACATTAGAGATAGAATGACTAAATGAAAAACGTTTGTCATGCTTCATTACAGGGCAACGCATGAGCAACAGCGGCCGATACTTGGCCATGGCCTGGTGGAGCAGTTCAAACATGAAGAACCCTGTCAGCCCGAGGAGCAGCTTTCTCCTTGGAGGAAGTGATGTCAGCGCCTACCGGCGGCTTCTTGAATCCGTCGTCAAGGTCGAGGTTCAGATGGCGGCAGACGATATTGCTCAAGACCATGAGGAGGGTTTCACGGGCAAGCCTCCCAGACTCAGTCGCAAAGCGCTCGGCCCTTCCCTCTTCATGCACTTTCAGCTTTTCGATCATCTCGTTGAAGAAGTGTCCCAGCTTGACGCTTGGGACCTCTTGCTTGCTAACCAAGAAGACTGGGCCATCCATGCCCATCACCGCAGCCTGACCACCCACGCACTCGGCCGTATCGATTAGGTTCTTGATCCAGAGATTACTCATATTGACCTGTTTCTTCAGCCTGTCCTCTGCATCCTGCTAGAGACACTTGGCGGTGTCCAAATCCATGGACAACAACTGCTGGGGGACTCAAGGGACTCCACCGAATGCTCCAACGTGTCGATCCTCGCCTTCATGCCCGTGATGTTGCCGTTGGTAGCTTCAAGGCTCTGAGTCTTGGAGGAGAGCTGCGACTACACATCAGCCAAGTGGATCTCCACCTGCTGTGCTTCTTCTTTGAGTGCCTCCACCTTCGTGGCGCCTCTGGCGAGATGCTCACTCAGCTTAGCCACCTGCTGGTCGAGGTCAGATGGCAGACATGGTGGCCAGATCATCAATGAGCTTCTTTAGCTGAGCGGCATCATCAGCTGCAAGGGCGTCCAGTGCGGCTCCCTGCTTGTCCTCCAGTTCCTTGGTGCGCCGCTGCACAAGAGCCTCCAGATCTTCATCATTGGCGCAGAGAGTGGCCTCAAGCTTCTCCACCCGGAGGGAGATCTCTCGCTCTCTGGCGTCCAGAGATGCCTTGTGGTCCGCCAGACGCGCCTCGCGGGCCATGACGTCTTCTCTCGTCATCTAGAGCGTCTTTTGCTGCTTCATGAGCATCTTAAACTGCTTGTCATTCCATTCGCGCAACTCCAAACACTTGTCCTTCAGCTTCTGGTCCACCTTGTTGGCAGACTCACGCTGCTCCTTAAGCGCCTACCACTTCTGGTTGTGCTGGACCTGCATCTCCTTCATGCCCGCTGCCATGGATTCCGTGAAGGACAAGTCCATGGCGACGGCGGCTGAATCATCGGCCTCTCCAGCTCCCTGATAAAGCAGAGCCAGGAGACGTTTAAGCTCTTCATCGAGCTCAGCATCCATTTCCATGGATAGGCCGGGGGCTCCAGCTCCGGGTGGCAACAACACCATTGCCAGCGTGCTCGAGGAGGGTGACGGAATCTCAGCGATGATCCCGGTGGCGGAGTGTGCCCATAGTCTGGATTGGGATTTTCACCTTAACAGCTACTTCCCCTACCGGGGAGTCCTCCGAAGAATGCTCCATCACTGCCAAGGAGCCCTGTGCATCCCCGACAGCGAGATCCTGTCCCTCAGCAGTAGCAAGCTCTGCGGCTTCATCTGCGGCGGCCCTCCCTATATTAGCCACCACCTCCAGCAGATCTGGATCCTTGGTTTGAGGGGCTGCATATGAAAGGGCCAGTGAATAACGAAGGAACAGAAGTATCAAGCAAATGGAGAAGTTAGTGGAAGCAATTAGAACATGAAATAAAAGAAGAATTAAGTAAGGTACCTGGAGAGGTCTGCCTTGCAGGAGTCTCTGTCTCCCCGGCAACAGCTATTGCCGGGTCATGAGCTTCATCCTCTGGCGGGGTGGACTCAATAGCCTTCTGCGCAGGCTCAGCCGTGGAGGGTTCCAAGGCGGTTTGTTTGACTCGAGCGACAGGGGAAGCATGCCCCTCAGGGAGGGGCTCGCCCTGCATCGTCTCACCTCCTCCACCGGGGGGAATAGGAAGGCTGTCCCCATCACCTCGTCGGATCGGACCATGTCCCCGCTCCCGGGCCGAGGGCTAAGATGGGAGTCGACGCGGAGTCCTCTACACCCCCACCAAGATCGGGCTCTCTGCACCCTTCAACGACCCAAGACATAGGAGCCTCTTCCAGGAATGGTGGATGAGGGTTTCCGTGTCCTCCTCCACTTCCCTGCCGGCAACAACAACAAGAACAAGAGGTCAGTCAGCAAAAATAATTAGATATGCACAAGCTATCCATGAAAGGAAAAATCCTCCTTACTCTTCTACAATGAGCATGGAGTTCAATTTGAACTCCATGGGAGGTGGAGACTTGTGTCTTCTCTTTAGAGACGGAGGGGCAAAACTCCCCGGCAGCTTCGGTGCTTGCCGTGGCGCCAGGAGCTCCGGGGAAGACGAGCTCTGCAAGGAGCTCGAGCCGGAGTGGGGGCTGGCCTCCGCCTCCACGTCCGTCGGTCGCTTGGCGGAGGAGGCCTTGGTCTAGGCAAGACGAGGAGATTGGCGGCACGCGACCTCAGCCTTCATGGCTGTGGTGGCGGTCTTCTTCACTCTCTTGGCGGCTGGCGTTGGGTTAGAGGCCGCCGCCCCTCGGGTAGTAGCACGTCTGCGGGTGCGCTGTTTGGGGTCCGGCTCGGGGGCTTGCGGGCCAGCCTCGAGCCACTCCTCAAGCCCCGCCACCTCGCCAACCTCCTCCTCCTCCTGAAGCTGTGTCGCTGCCGTGGCTAGAGCCTCTAGCCCGGCAAAGTTATCCCCGGCGAGCTCTTCCCCGACAGCTCCTTCTGTGGCTTGCACCTCGCCGCCACCCTGGGAAGAACTCCCATCCCTACCCTTTGCCCTTCCCGGCCTTTCCTGCCTTCTCCATCCCCGCGAGGTGGGCGGCCTTGTCCTCCTCGACCATCTTCAAAATATACGCCACCTCCGCAGAGGAGGTGCGTTTATACATTCTGGTTTCGGTCCTGGTGGCCCTCTCCACCACGGTGTTCGACCACTCGATCTCTTCATCCAGGGTGGGCAGCTGCCAAGTGCTCGCTACCCCTTCGGCGTTGCAGTCAGGCATCCACTTCAGTATCTGGTCTAGGGCAGAATTAATGTTCAGACGGATAACGGTTGCCAGGAGCTTGAATAACTCGAAGCGGCCAAACAGTTGGTTGCACAACCAAGCATGACCATAAACTGATAAGTTATTGGCCAACCCTGGAAGCGCCCTCATCCTTTCCGCAGCATCGCCAAACAGCCACGGGGGTCTGTCCCTTTCCTGCAGCGGTGAGATGCGGCGGAGAAGAAAATCTACCCTCACATGTTCTATGGTTAACCCGACAATCCTCAAACGGGTGATCCCATTAATTGCCGGGCGCATCCTATCCTCAGTGAGGCCTTGGCGCTCCAATCCTTGCCACACTCAACACTTTCCTTCCATGCTTCGCAGAACTCGGGGGCTTCCTTATCTTGGATCCAGCACCAATCCCCTCTCCATTCATCCCACCTCTCGCGCTGGTACCCACAGAGGTAATCCCAAATCTTCCTCTCCACGGGCGGCATCCAGCTAATGATTCCGGAGTGGTTAACCTTGCTCTCCACTCGCGGAACAAAGTAATGCTGGAACAGATCCACATTGGGCCTAACTCCGAAATAATTCTCGCACAAATGCGCGAAGATAGCCTTGGTCGCCATTGCATTTGGCGTGAAATCGAGGAGGTGGAATCCATAGATATTCATGATTGCCTCAAAGAATTCGAAGAAAGGGGGACATAGACCGCAGATGAAGTAAGCACAGAAGAAATGATAAGAATCCAACGGATCTTCCTTCCTCGGCACATAAACTACGGGCGCTCCATGCCCTTTTTCAACGGGCCTCCCCCACAGATACCCGTACCTCGCTTGAAGGACTGGGCCGCTCAAGCTCGACGGGATGAAGACGACATCTTCGCTCCGCTTCTTGTTTAGTTGTGCCCCTCTCTTGCTTCCCTCGGAAGCAGCCTCCTTTGCCGCGGCCCTCTGCTTCTTCTTCTCCGTGGGTTTCTTCCCCATTCCGGCGGCAGCGATGCGGGAGGGAGAAGGATTGGATGGGAAGTGCGGCGGCAGAAGAGAGAATGAAAGGAGGAACTGTCGCTTGGGTTGTGGAGGAAGAAGATGGGGGAGTGGGGCAAGAGACAGGTGAATCGTGCCGCTCTGTTTTTCCCTGCTCTTAAGGGGGAAAAGCGGAACAGGGGTGCGACGCTTCAAAAAGTTACTATTTTACCTTAACTGCAACAGTCCCACGACCCCACGACGTGCAGTAATTGCGCAAAGTGGACATTGGATTGGCTAGTGAAAGTGCTAGTTATCGACTAGAGGGGGGTGAATAGGCGATTTTTATGAAAGTCTTCAATACATGGGAGTTTCAAAGACACACAATAGAAATGAACCTATTAATATGCAGCGGAAGGTAGACTACACTAGACAAGCCATAGTCAAGTATGCAATGAAGTGAAAGCACGAAGGCTATTAGCAGCTAGGTAGTATGGATCAGGATGGAAGAAAGTATGAAGCCAAACAACAACAGTCTTCACACAGTGATGTCAATCAGATCATGCAAGCAGGCAATGACTCCACAAAGAAAATCTGTAAGTAAGGAGAGGTAAGAGATAGAACCAGTTGCTTGGTGAGGACAAGGATTTGTTGGACCAGTTCTAGTGCTATAACAACTGTACATCTGGTTAGGGAGGCTGAGATTCAACTCAAAAGACCACGTCTTCACCTTATTCCCCTTGAGCTAAGGACAATTAGTCCTCGCCCAATCACTCTGGTAAGTCTTCAAGGTAGACTTCCAAACCTTCACAGACTTCGTCACCGGCAATCCACAATGACTCTTGGATGCTTAGAACCCGACGCCTAACCGGCTGGAGGATTCACAGTCCTCAAGTGTAATGAGTCATCAGATCACGCGGACAGAAAGACTTAAGTGATGCCTAACACCCTTTGGCTCTGGGTGTTTTGGGCTTTGCCCTTGCAAGGATCTCTCTCTCAAATGCTTGGGAGGTGGGTTGCTCTCAAACGACAAAAGCCGTGCACTAACTCTGAGCAGCCACCAATTTATGGTGTAGGGGGTGGGCTATTTATAGCTAGGAGGCAACCCGACCTGATTTGTCCGAAATGACCCTGGGTCACTAAGGAACTGACACGTGTCCAATGGTCAGATTTGAAACACACGCGGCAGCTTGACTTGGGCTACAAGTAAAGCTGACTCATCCAACTCTGGATAAGATTTGCTCTCATTGTCTTTGCTCGAAGACATAGGATTTGTTGAGCATCACTTCAGTCACTCTGACTTTGTTCGCTTGGACCCCACTTAACAGTGCGGTGGTTCCTATGACTCAACAAAGAAGAAAAGGAAGCTACGAAACAACCATGTCTTGGCACTCCATAGTCTTCACGTGAATGTCTTCTCAGGTCATAGTCTTCATTGTGAATATCTTCACAGACCACCATTGTCTTCAATGTCTTCACACATTTTTAGGGGTCATCTCTGGTAGGAAAACGGAATCAATGAGGGACTACTACCTGTGTTATCCTGCAATTCTCACAAACACACTAGTCCCTCAACCAAGTTTGTCGTCAATACTCCGAAACCAACTAGGGGTGGCACTAGATGCACTTACAATATCCCCTTTTTTGTGATTGATGACAAACTGGTTGAAGTTTTCAATGGGGAAAAAGTATGTGAAAGTTTAAGGATTTAAGGCATTGTCTTCATAAGTAGCAAAAGGCTCCCCCTGAAGATGTGCATATAAGTAGTTTGATCTTGAATGCAAATGCACAAGGCAGGTTTTACTTGTGGAGATCCTCTTCAACCTATGAAGACAATTCATCATGCATATAAAGATATAACAAAGATAATGACATGCATAATAAAAATGGACGTCTGTGGTATGACTTTATGTGGAATTTATCATCGCATCAGAGAGTAGCAGAAAACATAGCAGACGACCATCAAGTTTAAGTGTTACAACCCAAAGAACCAAATGTATCAAACAAGAGTAGTAACTAAGGGAGTCCTGGATTAGGGGGTCCTCGAGCGTCCGGACTATGGTACGTGGGCCAGACTGATGGGCGGTAAAGATACAAGACCAAAGACTATCTCCCGCGTCCGAATGGGACTCTCCTTGGCGTGGAAGGCAAGCTTGGCATCCTGATATGAAGATTCCTTTCTCAGTAACCGACTTTGTACAGCCCTAGTCCCCTCCGGTGTCTATATAAACCGGAGGGGTTAGTCCGTAGAGGCAAGAATAATAATCATAGTCATACAAGCTAGACTTCTAGGGTTTTAGCCATTACGATCTCGAGGTAGATCAACTCTTGTAATACTCATATTCATCAAGATCAATCAAGCAGGAAGTAGGGTATTACCTGCATAGAGAGGGCCCGAACCTGGGTAAACATCGTGTCCCCTGTCTCCTGTTACCATCGACCTTAGACGCACAGTTCGGGACACCCTACCCGAGATCCGCCAGTTTTGACACCGACATTGGTGCTTTCATTGAGAGTTCCGTTGTGTCATCGTCAAGAGGTTCGATGGCCCCGCCAATCGTCTACAACAATGTTGTCCAGGGAGAAACCTTCCTCCCCGGACAGATCTTCGTATTCGGCGGCTTCGCACTGCGGGCTAACTCGCTTGGCCATCTAGAGCTGCTCGGTAGCTACGCCCCTGGCCGCCAGGTCAGATTTGGAAGCTTCAACTACGTCACGGATATCCGCGGAGACTTGATCTTCGACGGATTCGAGACCACGGCAGCCGCTCCCTGTCACCGCGATGAACATGACTTAAATCTGTCATCGGACCATACCCAGGAGATAGAACCTGCAACTGCTCTGGACCTAGATCCGGAGCAGACCGCGCCACCCGAGGACGAGAGGCTGAGCCCCGCCTCGGAAGCCGCAAACTCAGCGGCGTCGGAGCCGCACACGGACCCGACCTCAAGTGGGATCTGTGTCACCGGAACCTCGGACTCATTTTTGGCTACAGGTTCTGAACCATGTGCGTCAGTGCACGTCGAGCTTGATCAGACATCGATCGCCGAATTTAGCTCCGCGGGCATCTTCCGGCACTCGCCTTTAGGCGACGTGCTAAACTCATTAAAAACACTCTCCTTAGCGAGGGACTCACAGCCGAATTATATCCGGTTTGAACTGGAGGCTAATGACGGAGAATTTCATTTCCCACCCACTGCCCACTTCATAGCCACTGTCGAGGACCTAACCGACATGCTCAATTATGGCTCCGAAGACATCGACGGTATGGACGACGATGCCGGAGAAGAGGAGGCCCAAAACCCGCCGTTTACCGGACGCTGGACGGCCACTTCCTCGTATGACGTATACATGGTGGACACACCTAAAGAGAACAACAGCGACAACGAGAAGGATCTAGTCGAGGATAAACCTCCTAAGATACATCCAAAACACCGACGCCAGTGGTGCCGCTCTAAATCACGCCGTGCAAAAGACAGTGATACCGGCACAAGAGAAGATAACACTCCGGACGGTGCCGAAGACAATGAAGACCCCATTGAGGCAGCTTCCGAACAGGACGAACGTGAAGACGAGCAAGTTAGCCCTGATGAACAGGCCATACACAAAGACACGGAGGACGGTAATTATCTTCCGCTCTCCGAGGATGAGGTGAGCCTTGGCAACAAGGATTTTATCGTGCGTGAGGAACCTCTCGTGCAGGAGCGCTTTAAGCGCCGGCTAATAGCCACTGCAAGGAGCGTCAAAAAGAAGCAGCAGCAGCTTCAAGCTGATCAAGATCTGCTCAACGATAGATGGACTGATGTCCTGGCAGCCGGGGAATATGGCCTTAAGCGCCCAGCCAAAAGTTACCCGAAGCACAAATTGCTACCTCAGTTCGATGATGAGGCGCTAGAGCCCGTACCATCATCGCGCAATGCGGCTGACCGACCACCACGTGGTCGGGATAAAGCGGCAACTCAAGCCGAACAACAGCCCGCCCCACCCCACCGTAAAGGCAGAGATAAAACAACTCGGGGACGTACATACGACCTGTGGCAGGACTTGGACAGTAGAGCAGGTCAGAACAGATCGATCTATGGATCATGGGGACGCCCCTTGACACGCGACAATGGCTACCTAGCCGGACGCAATAATCATACTCACGCCCGGGCCGAGAACCGCAGACGGACTCCATCCGAGCTACGTCGTGACGCGGCCCGATATAGAGGCGCCGCACACCCACTTTGCTTCACCGATGAAGTAATGGAGCACGAATTCCCAAAAGGGTTTAAACCCATGAATATCGAATCATACGATGGAACAACAAATCCCGCGGTATGGATTGAGGACTTTCTTCTCCATATCCACATGGCCCGCGGTGACGATCTCCACGCCATTAAATACCTCCCACTAAAACTAAAGGGACCTGCTCGACACTGGCTAAACAGCCTTCCAGAGAACTCCGTTGGCAGCTGGGAAGACCTGGAAGACGCCTTGCGCGATAACTTCCAAGGTACATATGTCCGGCCACCAGATGCCGATGACTTAAGTCACATCATCCAGCAGCCCGGAGAGTCAGCCAGAAAGCTCTGGACTAGGTTCTTAATTAAAAAGAACCAAATTGTCGATTGTCCGGACGCTGAAGCCCTCGCGGCCTTCAAACACAGCGACCGGGATGAATGGCTCGCCCGCCACCTCGGTCAAGAAAAACCAAAATCCATGACAGCCCTCACCGCTCTAATGACCCGCTTTTGCGCGGGAGAAGACAACTAGCTCGTTCGTAGGAGCAACAGCGCCAGCGATCCAGGCACTTCCGAAGTCCGAAACGGCAACGGTAAGCCACGGCGCAATAAACACAAGCGTCGTAATAGTAATGAAATAACGCAAGACACAACAGTCAATGCCGGATTCAGCGGCTCCAAACCCGGTCAACGAAAAAAGCCATCCAAGGCAAATAGGGACGGACCATCCAATCTCGACAAGATATTGGATCGGCCCTGCCAGATTCATGGCACCCCCGATAAATCAGCTACTCACACTTACAGAAGATGCTGGCTCTTCAAACAAGCCGGCAAGCTTAATGCCGAACACAAGGGAAAGGGGCCGCCAAGTGACAGCAATGACGAAGAGACTCGCCAGCTGAATACCGGGGTTCAGACACAATTTTCCCCCAAATTGAAAACCGTAAACATGGTATATGTGACGCACACCCCTACAGGGGAGCACACGCGCGCACTACGGGACGCATACGCCATAGAGCGGGTTGCCCCAAAATTTAGTCATATCCGTCCTAAAGGTTCGTCAGCTCTGATCATCGATCCAATTATCAATGGGTTCCATCTCACGAAAGTCCTTATGGACGGCGGTAGTAGCCTTAATCTACTCTACCAAGACACTGTCCACAAAATGGGCATTGATCCTTCTAGAATCAAACCCACCACAACCATCCTTGAGGGAGCAGTACCCGGCGTAGAAGCTCACTGCACGGGCTCCATCACACTGGAAGTCATTTTTGGTTCGCCAAACAACTTCCGAAGCGAGGGCTTGACCTTTGATATTGCCCCGTTCCATAGTGGCTACCATGCACTTCTGGGGCATACCGCTTTTGCTCGTTTTAATGCGGTCCAACTCTACGCCTTCACCAAACATAAAATGCCCGGTCCATGCGGCGTCATAACAATAAATGGAAATACGGAACACTCCCTCCGTACAGAGGATCATACTACGACTATTACAGCCGAAGTACAAAGCAGCCCCATTAAGCCGCACAACTCTTCGGCCATTAAGCTGCCGGTCTCTATTAAATGGAACCGATCTATCTCAGAGCTAGATTAGCAGTTCGGCCTCCGTAGTTCGCCTCACAATCATGCGAAGTTTATACCGCTCATGCATAATTATGTACTTAAAATACCCTGGTCATCGGCGGAGGCAAAATACGGGCAAGCCTACAAGCACTCCCATTTCCTCCTTTTCCTTTCTAACCTTTTTTTGTATTTTATCACAGGTGACTCAAATATTGGTCATCTCATGGACTCTTTCGGAGTTCGGCTTCATACACTTACCCACAGATTATTCCTGTTAAAGGAATCCTTTCACCGAGGCAAGGCGGCGCAGACGTGCGACAGGAGGTCCAAATAATTTTGTGTAGACCGCACTCTCTATTTTGAGCCTGTAAAGTGCCTTCTCCCTCAGCCTTCGACCACCGGCATGTCAAATAGCCTGGGTCGTGGCGTTATTAATTGTAAAATGGCAATTGACATATCGATCAGGTCCCAGTGAACATAATTCGTATCCAGTATTCGCTTTTCTAAAGAGCTGAATTCCCCCGGTTGTTTCACACTCGCACCTCGGCATAGGTTGCCAGGGGCTCGATATGGGAACAAATGAGTTGCCGACAAGTCCCAACAGCTTTATAGCACACTTCAGCGTCGCGAGTTTGGCCTTATATGCATCAGCTCCGAATCATGTCTTTGGTCAATAGTTGGTTTTCCCGGCTCGTGTGTTTACTACCTTACGTTCCGCTATATCGGCTAGGGTAGTAAAGGGAGAACTACTGCGATTGTGTCCCAGTTTATCCGGATGAGCACCTCAGTAGAGAAAGCCGAAAACTGACTGTCATGATACGGCGAGAGCTGGTCAACCACTCGATGACTTATTAGAATCTTTCGCGATTCCTTCCGTATTACACGAAGGACCATTCTTCTGGTCACCCATGTAACGCTCCGTATTCGGATAACTGCATACATACCAGGGGCTATATCGTAGACCCACCGTCAAACTCCTATGGCTAAGTGAAAGTGCTAAAACCCTATAGTTCGATTGCCTAGTTCGCCACGTTGACACCTCCTTCACGGACCAAGACGTTGGGTCAAGAGTGACCAAGTGCTTTTCCGAACACCCCCGTATTTTATGTGAGGGGGCTGAAGCCGACGACTGGAAAACTTTCAGATTATACAAAAACGGCCGCACAGGAGGAGCCAAAACTTCTAGGCATAGCCTTAAAATATCTTAATATTATTTTTACAATTTCAATAAACTTCACTCGAATATCATCTCTTTCGAGCACTGACCCTCTATCAAGCAGGCACCCTCTAAGATATCCTTGAAATAATGCTCTGGCGTGTGATGCTCCTTGCCCTTGGGTGGAATTTTCGCTGCAATATCGGTGGCCTTCATCTTCGCCCAGTACGTCTTGACACGGGCAAAGGCCATCCGTGCACCTTCAATGCACGTTGACCGCTTAACGGCGTCGATACGCGGCACCGCATCAACTAGTCGCTGCACCAAACAGAAATAACTCTTCGGAACTGGCTCAGTCGGCCAAAGCCGGACTACAACGTCCTTCATGGCAGAACCGGATATCTTGTGGAGCTCGGCCCACTGGGAAGAGGAGCCGAACACCTGATTCGCTCCGCCTTCTTTATCCAGCCCTGGAAGAAGATGGTTTTCTCAGTATCTTATTATGAGATGCTTATCTAAGCTGTATTCGAGAGTCAAATGCTTACCGAGGTATCCGGATGATTGCAGTCAAGGCCAATGTCCTCTATAGTATCCGACCACTGTTTTCGTGCCCCGAAGAATAATTTCTACATTCCTTTGTGCGTTGTGTTGAAGGGTTCGTGGTCCTTCTGGATTGAACTCCCACAGGTGAAGAGGCCGCCGCTGGCATGGTAGGACCCGGCGGACTAGCATTACTTGGATTACGTTGGTAAGTCCGATGTCCTTCTCAATAAGGCTCCGGATGCGGCTCTGTTGAGTCTGAACTTCGTCGATTGATCCCCAGTCCAACCTCTTATTGATCCATGATGCGAGCTGAATTGGAGGGCCAGATCGGAACGCGGGTGTAGCCGCCCACTTGGTGCCACGGGGTTCCGTGACGTAAAACCACTCCCGCTGCCATAAGTCGGAAGATTCTGTGAAGGATCCTTTTAGCCAAAAAGCGTTGATAAGTTTGCTCACCGTAGCACCACCGCACTCTGCTTGTTTCCCATTGACTACCTTCGGCTTCACCTTAAAGGTCTTGAGCCACAAGCAGAAGTGTGGGGGAATACGGAGGAAGGCTTCGTATATGATAATGAACGCCGAGACGTGAAGAAAGGAGTCCGGGGCTAGATCGTGAAAATCTAGCCCGGAATAGAACATGAGCCCTCGAACGAAGGGGTGGAGAGCAAACCCTAGCCCTCGGAGGAAGTGGGAGACGAATACGACCCTCTTGCTGGATCTGGGAGTAGGGATAACCTGCCCTTGAGCAGGAAGCCTGTGGGGGATTTCAGCGGTCAGGTATCTTGCCGCCTGGAGCTTCGTAATATCCTCCTCTGTGACAGAAGAAGCCATCCACCGACCTTAAGAGCCGGTTCCGGACATAACTGGGAAGCTCGAAACAATTAGATTGAACCTTGGGTGCTGGAGCTCGAGGCTGGAGAAGGGTTGGCGTGAGGAAGCAAGACAAGTCTTAGTCCCTTTATAGAGACAATGAATACCGAATGCCTCCTCCTAAGCCTTAAAACTCGCCTATTCTTAAGGAATCATGCCAACAGGACGGTTGGGATACCCACGCTCGTGTTGATGAGGATCGCGCAATAAGGGGACACGATCTCTGCTTCGACAAGACGTGCCAATGAAACCCCGTCTCGCAACATGGAGCGACGGTGTTCGATATAATAACCGGGTGGTGACGTGATATCACGTTGCCGAAAAGTTGTCAGCAGATTGGACTCGCAAAATATTATTTCCTCGTCATTGTGTCCGAAGACTGTGTTGGAGTATTCGGAGAAGCAACCCGCCTTGCAATGCCGAAGACAGTTTGCGCGACGCACACCTCGTCATTGAAGCCTGGTTCAGGGGCTACTGAGGGAGTCCTAGATTAGGGCGTCCTCGAGCGTCCGAACTATGGTACGTGGGCCGGACTGATGGGCTGTAAAGATAAAAGACCGAAGACTATCTCCCGTGTACGGATGGGACTCTCCTTGGCATGGAAGGCAAGCTTGGCGTCCTGATATGAAGATTCCTTTCTCTGTAACCGACTTCGTACAACCCTAGTCCCCTCCGGTGTCTATATAAACCGGAGGGGTTAGTCCATAGAGGCAAGAATAATAATCATAGTCATACAGGCTAGACTTCTAGGGTTTTAGCCATTATGATCTCGAGGTAGATCAACTCTTGTAATACTAATATTCATCAAGATCAATCAAGCAGGAAGTAGGGTATTACCTCCATAGAGAGGGCCCGAACCTGGGTAAACATCGTGTCCCCTGTCTCCTGTTACCATCGACCTTAGACGCACAGTTCGGGACCCCCTACCCGAGATCCGCCGGTTTTGACACCGACTGTAACCACTTGACAAAAATTATAGTAACCACCCATATGGACCCGCTTGAAGACTATCAACTCATATGCTTCTCTCCCTTTTGTCAGTAATGACTAAAAAGGTTTGAAGACATAGAGGATCTACTCATTCCCATCAGGAGTAGATGAAGGTGCAGGGTCGACGTTGGAGTTTGGTGGTGCAGAGGGGCCTGGTGTAGTGTCGAGACGCGGTGAAGCCATGGTTGGTGAAGTGGCATCATCTTCTTCATCGACGACTCTCGCAACAACGGTTGCAGCTGAAGATGAATACTCAGAGTCTTATATTGAAGGAGTTGGATGCAAGACGACATTCTGGGGAGGCGTGGAATCAAATTTGAAGCGCCCTGTGAAGCCATCTTCGGGAAGATCATCTTCAGAGCATAGCAAAGTGAGACTCTTCCAAGATCGCCGACAGGCTTCATGAGATACGAATGAGTTCTTGGTGGCAAGGTTGCAAATGCAATTGACATCCCCCAAGATACTCTGCATTTGACGCTTTAGCCAGTCATGGTGTCTATCCTGTTTCTGATGTAAGGCCACAAGAAGCTCTCGGTCAGTGAGTACACGAGATCACTTTCGAGGCCTTTGAGCAATGGTGCTTTCAGTGGCTTCAGTGGGAGCACGATGAGGTGCACACATATTTCCAGCCAGAGGATAGACTCGAGTTGCAGCAAGAACTCCCTCAATTGGTTGCATGAAGCTTTGGCGGTCAACATTATGAAGATAAAGTGGCTCCTTGGCAGGCTCAGGGTAGATGGCTTCGACGGACATATCAACCTCAGGCAAAAAGGCAAGATGGTTGCGCGTTGAGGGCTGATAATCGACAGAAGAGTGAAGCTTGATTAAGCGCATCACCAATGGAGCATAAAACTTCAAGCCAAACAGATCAATTCCAGATGCATCAAGCTATCTGACGAAGAAATCCTGGGAATTGAATCTGATGCCGTTGACAATATAGAACACCAAAGTCTTCATGGCTCCTTCAAGTTTGGCTTCAGCTGAGTGTCCCTTCATGGGCCATAAGGTATGCCTCAGAATATGATAGACTGTGCGGGGCAGGTACTCAAGGTCCTTGACAAAGAATTCCTTGGGATAATCAGCATCTTGAGGCAATGGCTTCATCATGCTGAGCATCTGACTCATGTTTGGTTTAGGCCGCTAGAAGATACTCTGCAGTTCATTTTGGGTAGCTGACAACCAGGCTCATAGAGTTCACCTAGAGTGGGCAGTGAAGTAAGCTCAATAATATCTTGAGCTTTGCCTTCATGGTGCACATCGCCTGACATCCACTCAAGGACCCATGTCTTCGGATCCTAGTTGTAGCCACGAATGTGAAGTGTGGTGTAGAACTGCAGAAGGAGCTCTTCATTCCAGTGTTCTTTGTCAGTGACGAACGGCAGAAGACCAACTTCTCTGAAACAGTCTAGAGCTTCTTCCAGGCAGGGCAGACCAGCAATGGCTTCACAATCCAGACGCATGTGAGGAAAGATTCTCTCTTGATTGTATAAGACACATGAATAATAGTTGCGCTGCTGATAGCTCCAGAAGCGATCAGATGAGATCTTTGGCTTCGAGTATGGATTCTTGGCGCTATCGAAGAAGGTGTTGTGGGCTCTGAAGCTGTTTACAGTGAATGATCTTGGGGAGGTTGTAGCACCTGGAAGCCTTGGTAGCCTGGGCTTTGGCTTCTGAACTTGTGGCCTCTGCTCCACATGATAGTCATATTGAGGTCCGGGAGCAGTGGGAGGCACCATGATGGGCCACCGAATTGTGACAAGTTCACCATGATTATAGGCCTATTCACTTGTGTGAGGCCTTGGGGCTGGAACAGGGGCATCAGCATCCACATGGGCTTCAGGTTGCACATGAGCTTCAGGCACAGCATTGGCTTCAGGCTCCACATTATCTTCAGCCATGACAACGTCATTGGCTTCAGTACCATTCTTGGTGGCAGCCTCAGTGTTCTCAACCTCCGTATCTTCAATGACAGGAGGGTCGGGCACAGTCACGTTGTCCTCGAGAACGACTTCTTGAGTGACAGGGGGTGTGGCAACTCTTTTTTCTTCTTGTCTTGGTTCTTGATTGTCATCGGCTGATGCAGCCGGAATGTCTTCAGCAGTTTTTGCTTCAGACTCAGAGACATTCGCAGTAGGAGTGGCTTCAGGAAACACTTCGCGTGTAACTGAGCTTTGTTGCACTTCTCCATCTAGAATGCTCGACATGGTGACCTGTGGCCTAGGGCCTTTGCGAAGCCTGCGGAATGCGGGCGACGCCTGTGGTGATGGAGTGCTCTGCACCATGTAGTCATCGTCAAGCACTGGAGTGGTGACTTGAGGTGTTGGTGTTGTGGGAGTTTCCATGAGCAGGGGTGTCTTGCTGGGGGCGATCAGCCCACGAATCATCCTGAGCAATTGGCGTCAAAGGACGACCAATGCTGGTGAGTTCTCTGTTCGTGAGAACAGGCGATGATACCGGTTGATGCTCGATTTGAGGAAGGACTTCATCATCATCTACATTGTCTTCACGACCAATGTCTTCAGCTGTGATGGGGTCAACAGCTGGTACTTCGTCAGTTTCAAGAGCCTCTGTGAAAGCAGGCTCGTGGATCACAAGTTGACGCTCTTGGTTGGTGGAGGCAGGACGAGCAACAGAAATGTGCTCGACAACAAGAGGCTCAGAGGCCGCAGCATGCTCTTTCTTTGCAGACTTTTCAGTTTCTTCTTTGAGGGAGCATCATCAGAAACATTCTTGTGCTTGCGCTTCTTGGCTTCGGCTTCAGTTTCCCTTGTCTTCTTCAGCTCTGAAGCTGCTGAGGGGACCTCAGGCTTCGAGCCTGTCATGCTGGCAGGGAAGACAATGTGAGGTGCTTCATGCCTTGTTGTTTCAGCATGGGCCACAGTAGGCTTCTTCTTCTGTTTGGCAGCCATCTTGGGGTCGATGCCTGGACACCCAAGAGCCTTGCGCTTTTCTGCCTCATTTTGTGCTTGAACACATTTCTCTGCGAAGTATTTCATCCGCTCTCTTGAACCTTTCGCTTCTTCACGTTTCTTGTGAAACTGCTCTTTGAGCTCATGCAGTGTCTCCTTGAAGCTTTGAACATCAGCCACGCTGAGCTTGGCCATGTTCTTCTTGAAGTGAGCCTTTTCATAATCAATTTTGTTCTTCAGCTCGACGATCTTCTGAGCCAAGGCCAATTCATGAGCAATGGCTCCATGGAAGGTGACGCTGATGTCAACTGGCAGCTGGAGATCATCAATGCTTAGGCTTGGGTTGTCAAACCACTCATCAATGAAGTTGTTCAGAATATCCACATAAAAGAGGGGAAGATCGTTGAACATCTCTGCCTCTTGCTTGCTCTTGATCAGAAGCTCAAGGGCATCATCATCAAGATCGTCATCACTGGACAGATCAATTGTTTCATCTTCGTTCCGCAGAACGGCAGCAGGAGTAAGTTCATGCCCAGAAATATTCATGGGCTTCTTATTCTTGGGCCTCTCCGTCTTCTTGGAGATACGAGAAATATCTTCAGATTGCACACTGGGTTCTGGAGGTGCAGTTGCCAATGTCTTCGCACGCGAAGCTTTTGGTGCGGCAGAGGGCTTTGAAGCCTTTGATTTCTTCTGCTTCAGCGGCTTAGGTGGAGCTGGCGCTTCATCAGTATCTGCGTCATTAGCTGAGTGCTCCACGGCGGCTCCCTGTACAGCTATGTGAATGAGAAGGCCGTCGAGGTTATAGAAGGGGCCGATGACATTTGGATTGGCATCGCGGGTTGTTGGGGATCGTAACAGAAATTTAAAATTTTCTATGCATCACCAAGATCAATCTATGGAGTCATCTAGCAACGAGAGAGAGAGAGAGGAGTGCATCTACATACCCTTGTAGATCGCGAGCGGAAGCGTTGAAGAGAACGGGGTTGATGGAGTCGTACTCGTCATGATCCAAATCACCGATGATCCTAGCGCCGGACGGACGGCACCTCCGCGTTCAACACACGTACGGAGCGGAGACGTCTCCTCCTTCTTGATCCAGAAAGGGGGAAGGCGAAGTTGATGGATATCCAGCAGCACGACGACGTGGTGGTGGAAGCAGCGGGATTCTAGCAGGGCTTCACCAAGCGCTACTGGAGGAGGAACAGGTGTCACGGGAGGGAGAGGGAGGCGCCAGGGCTTAGGGTGCCGCTGCCCTCCCTCCCCTCCACTATATATAGGGGCTAGGGGGCGCATGCCCCCCTTGGAAATCCCATCTAGAGGGGGGGCGGCCCCCGGGGCGGCGGCCCCACGGGGCAACGGCCCCCTTAGGGTTTCCAACCAGGGGGGCGCATGCCTCCTCGGGGGGCAACGGCCCCCTAGGGTTTCCAACCCTAGGCGCCCTGGGACCTTGGGTGGGGTGCACCAGCCCACCAGGGGCTGGTTCCCACGCCACTTCAGCCCATGGGGCCCTCCGGGATATTGGCCCCACCCGGTGGACCCCCGGGACCCTTCCGATGGTCCCGGTACAATACCGGTGACCCCCGAAACTTTCCCGGTGGCCGAAACTGGACTTCCTATATATAAATAATTACCTCCGGACCATTCCGGAACTCCTCGTGACGTCCGCGATCTCATCCGGGACTCCGAACAACTTTCAGTTAACCGCATACTAATATCTCTACAACTCTAGCATCACCGAACCTTAAGTGTGTAGACCCTACGGGTTCGGGAGACATGTAGACATGACCGAGACAACTCTCTGGTCAATAACCAACATCAGGATCTGGATACCCATGTTGGCTCCCACATGCTCCACGATAATCTGATCGGATGTACCACGATGTCGAGGATTCAATCAATCCCGTGTACAATTCCCTTTGTCAATCGGTACGTTACTTGCCCGAGATTCGATCGTCGGTATCCCAATACCTCATTCAATCTCGTTACCGGCAAGGCACTTTAATCGTTCCGTAATGCATGATCTCGTGACTAACTACTTAGTCACATTGAGCTCATTATGATGATGCATTACCGAGTGGGCCCAGAGATACCTCTCCGTCATACGGAGTGACAAATCCCAGTCTCGATCCGTGCCAACCCAACAGACACTTTCGGAGATACCTGTAGTGCACCTTTATAGCCACCCAGTTACGTTGTGATGTTTGGTACACCCAAAGCATTCCTACGGTATCCGGGAGTTGCACGATCTCATGGTCTAAGCAGATGATACTTGACATTAGAAAAGCTTTAGCAAACAAACTACACGATCTAGTGCTATGCTTAGGATTGAGTCTTGTCCATCACATCATTCTCTTAATGATGTGATCCCGTTATCAATGACATCCAATGTCCATGGTCAGGAAACCGTAACCATCTATTGATCAACGAGCTAGTCAACTAGAGGCTTACTAGGGACATGTTATGGTCTATGTGTTCACACATGTATTACGATTTCCGGATACCACAATTATAGCATGAACAATAGACAATTATCATGAACAAGGAAATATAATAATAACCATTTTATTATTGCCTCTAGGGCATATTTCCAACAGTCTCCCACTTGCACTAGAGTTAATAATCTAGTTACATTGTTATGAATCGTACACCCATAGAGTTCTGGTGTTGATCATTTTTCGCCCGTGGAAGAGGTTTAGTCAATGGATCTGCGACATTCAAATCCGTATGCAGTTTACAAATATCTATGTCTCCATTTTGAACATTTTCACGAATGGAGTTGAAGCGACGCTTGATGTGCCTGGTCTTCTTGTGAAACCTGGGCTCCTTGGCAAGGGCAATAGCTCCAGTGTTGTCATGGAAGAGAGTCATCGGCCCCGATGCATTGGGAATAACTCCTAGGTCGGCAATGAACTCCTTCATCTAGATTGCTTCATGTGCTGCCTCCGAGGCTGCCATGTACTCCGCTTCACATGTAGATCCCGCCACGACGCTTTGCTTGCAACTGCACCAGCTGACTGCCCCACAATTCAAAATATACATGTATCCGGTTTGTGACTTAGAGTCATCCAGATCTGTATCGAAGCTAGCATCGACGTAACCCTTTACGACGAGCTCTTCGTCACCTCCATAAACGAGAAACATATCCTTAGTCCTTTTTAGGTACTTCAGGATGTTCTTGACCGCTGTCCAGTGTTCCATGCCGGGATTACTTTGGGACCTTCCTACCAAACTTACGGCAAGATTTACATCAGGTCTGGTACACAGCATGGCATACATAATAGACCCTATGGCCGAGGCATAGGGGATGGCACTCATCTTTTCTTTATCTTCTGTCGTGGTCGGGCATTGAGCCGTGCTCAATCTCACACCTTGCAATACAGGCAAGAACCCCTTCTTGGACTGATCCATATTGAACTTCTTCAATATCTTGTCAAGGTATGTGCTTTGTGAAAGACCTATGAGGCGTCTCGATCTATCTCTATAGATCTTGATGCCTAATATGTAAGCAGCTTCTCCAAAGTCCTTCATTGAAAAACACTTATTCAAGTAGGCCTTTATGCTTTCCAAAAATTCTATATCATTTCCCATCAATAGTATGTCATCCACATATAATATGAGAAATGCTACAGAGCTCCCACTCACTTTCTTGTAAACACAGGCTTCTCCATAAGTCTGTGTAAACCCAAACGCTTTGATCATCTCATCAAAGCGAATGTTCCAACTCCGAGATGCCTACACCAGCCCATAGATTGAGCGCTGGAGCTTGCATACCTTGTCAGCATTCTTAGGATCGACAAAACCTTCTGGCTGCATCATATATAATTCTTCCTTAAGGAAGTCGTTAAGGAATGCCGTTTTGACGTCCATTTGCCATATTTCATAATCATAGAATGCGGCAATTGCTAACATGATTCGGACGGACTTCAGCTTCGCTACGGGTGAGAAGGTCTCATCGTAGTCAACTCCTTGAACTTGTCGATAACCCTTGGCGACAAGTCGAGCTTTATAGATGGTAACATTTCCACCCGCGTCCGTCTTCTTCTTAAAGATCCATTTATTTTCTATCGCTCGCCGATCATCAGGCAAGTCTGTCAAAGTCCATACTTTGTTTTCATACATGGATCCTATCTCGGATTGGATGGCTTCCAGCCATTTGTTGGAATCTGGGCCCGCCATTGCTTCTTCATAGTTCGAAGGTTCACCGTTGTCCAACAACATGATTTCCAGGACAGGGTTGCCTACCACTCTGGTGCGGAACGTGTCCTTGAGGACCCATGAAGTTCAGTGGTCACTTGATCATGATTGTCATCATTAACTTCCTCTCTAGTCGGCGCAGGCACCACAGAAACATTTTCTTGTGCTGCGCTACTTTCTGGTTCGAGAGGGGTCATCTCATCAAGTTCCACTTTCCTCCCACTTACTTCTTTCGAGAGAAACTCTTTCTCCAGAAAGGACCCATTCTTGGCAACGAAGATCTTTCCTTCGGATCTGAGGTAGAAGGTATACCCAATGGTTTCCTTAGGGTATCCTATGAAGACGCATTTTTCCGACTTGGGTTCAAGCTTTTCATGTTGAAGTTTCTTGACATAAGCATCGCATCCCCAAACTTTAAGAAACGACAGCTTAGGTTTCTTTCCAAACCATAATCCATACAGTGTCGCCTCAACGGATTTCGACGGAGCCCTATTTAAAGTGAATGCGGCAGTCTCTAAAGCATAACCCCAAAATGATAGCGGTAGATCGGTAAGAGACATCATAGATCGCACCATATCCAATAGAGTGCGATTACGACGTTCGGACACACCATTATGCTGAGGTGTTCCAGGTGGCGTGAGTTGTGAAACAATTCCACATTTCCTTAAGTGTGTGCCAAATTCTTGACTCAAATATTCCCCTCCACGATCTGATAGTAAGAACTTTATTTTCCTGACACGTTGATTCTCAACCTCACTTTGAAATTCCTTGAACTTTTCAAAGGTCTCAGACTTGTGTTTCATTAAGTAGACATACCCATATCTACTTAAGTCATCAGTGAGGGTGAGAACATAACGATAGCCACCGCGAGCCTCAACGCTCATTGGACCGCACACATCAGTATGTATGATTTCCAATAAGTTGGTTGCTCGCACCATTGTTCCGGAGAACGGAGTCTTGGTCATTTTTCCCAGGAGGCATGGTTCGCACGTGTCAAATGATTCATAATCAAGAGACTCCAAAAGTCCATCTGCATGGAGTTTCTTCATACGTTTGACACCAATGTGACCAAGGCGGCAGTGCCACAAGTATGTGGGACTATCATTATCAACCTTACATTTCTTGGCATTCACACTACGAATATGTGTAACATCACGTTCGAGATTCATTAAGAATAAACCATTGACCAGCGGGGCATGACCATAAAACATATCTCTCATATAAATAGAACAACCATTATTCTCTGATTTAAATGAGTAGCCATCTCGCATCAAACGAGATCCAGATACAATGTTCATGCTCAAAGCTGGCACTAAATAACAATTATTGAGGTTTAAAACTAATCCCGTAGGTAAATGTAGAGGTAGCGTGCCGACGGCGATCACATCGACCTTGGAACCATTCCCGACGCACATCGTCACCTCGTCCTTCGCTAGTCTCCGCTTATTCCGCAGCTCCTGCTTTGAGTTAAAATATGAGCAACTGCACCGGTATCAAATACCCAGGAGCTACTACGAGCGCTGGTTAGGTACACATCAATAACATGTATATCACATATACCTTTAGTATTGCTGGCCTTCTTATCCGCTAAGTACTTGGGGCAGTTCCGCTTCCAGTGACCGTTTCCCTTGCAATAAAAGCACTCAGTGTCAGGCTTGGGTCCATTCTTTGTCTTCTTCCAGGAAGCTTGCTTACCGGGCGCGGCAACTCCCTTGCCGTCTTTCTTGAAGTTATTCTTACCCTTGCCTTTCTTGAACTTAGTGGTTTTATTCACCGTCAACACTTGATGTTCCTTTTTGATCTCCACCTCCGCTGATTTCGGCATTGAATATACCTCAGGAATGGTCTTTTCCATCCCCTGCATGTTGAAGTTCATCATAAAGCTCTTGTAGCTAGGTGGGAGCGACTGAAGGATTCTGTCAACGACCGCGTCATCCGGGAGATTAACTCCCAGCTGAGACAAGCGGTTGTGCAACCCAGACATTTTGAGTATGTGTTCGCTGACGGAACTATTCTCCTCCTTCTTACAACTATAGAACTTGTCGGAGACTTCATATCTCTCGACCCGGGCATGAGCTTGGAAAACCATTTTCAGCTCTTGGAACATCTCATATGCTCTGTGCTGCTCGAAACGCTTTTGGAGCCCCGGTTCTAAGCTATAAAGCATGCCGCACTGAACCAGGGAGTAATCATCAACACGTGTTTGCCAGGCATTCATAACGTCTTGGTTTGCTGGGACGGGTGCTTCACCTAGCGGTGCTTCAAGGACATATGCTTTCTTGGCAGCTATGAGGATGATCCTCAAGTTCCGGACCCAGTCCGTATAGTTGCTACCATCGTCTTTCAGCTTGGTTTTCTCTAGGAATGCGTTGAAGTTGAGGGTGACATTAGCGTGGGCCATTTGATCTACAAGACATATTGTAAAGATTTTAGACTAAGTTCATGATAATTAAGTTCATCCAATCAAATTATTCATGAACTCCCACTCAGACAGACATCCCTCTAGTCATCTAAGTGATACATGATCCGAGTCAACTAGGTCGTGTCCGATCATCACGTGAGATGGACTAGTCATCATCGGTGAACATCTTCATGTTGATCATATCTGTTATACGACTCATGTTCGACCTTTCGGTCTCTTGTGTTCCGAGGCCATGTCTGTACATGCTAGGCTCATCAAGTCAACCTAAGTGTATTGCGTGTGTAAATCTGGCTTACACCCGTTGTATGCGAACGTTAGAACCTATCACACCCGATCATCACGTGGTGCTTCGGAACAACGAACCTTCGCAACGATGCATAGTTAGGGGGAACACTTTCTTGAAATTATTGCGAGGCATCATCTTATTTAAGCTACCGTCGTTCTAAGCAAATAAGATGTAAAACATGATAAACATCACATGCAATCAAATAGTGACATAATATGGCCAGTATCATTTTGCTCATTTTGATCTCCATCTTCGGGGCGCCATGTTCATCATCGTCACCGGCATGACACCATGATCTCCATCATCGTGTCTTCATGAAGTTTTCTCGCCAACTATTACTTCTACTACTATGGCTAACGGTTAGCAATAAAGTAAAGTAATTACATGACATTTCAGTTGACACGCAGGTCATAAATAAATTAAGACAACTCCTAGGCTCCATGCCGGTTGTCATACTCATCGACATGCAAGTCGTGATTCCTATTACAAGAACATGATCAATCTCATACATCACATATATCATTCATCACATTCTTCTGGCCATATCACATCACATGACACATGCTGCAAAAACAAGTTAGACGTCCTCTAATTGTTGTTGCAATTTTTTACGTGGCTGCTATAGGTTTCTAGCAAGAACGTTTCTTACCTACGCCAAAACCACAACGTGATATGCCAATTTCTATTTACCCTTCATAAGGACCCTTTTCCTCGAATCTGATCCGACTAAAGTGGGAGAGACAGACACCCGCTAGCCACCTTATGCAACTAGTGCATGTTAGTCGGTGGAACCTGTCTCACGTGAGCGTACGTGTAAGGTCGGTCCGGGCCACTTCATCCCACGATGCTGCCGAATCAAGATAAGACTAGTAACGGCAAGTAAATTGACTAAATCGACACCCACAACATCTTGTGTTCTACTCGCACATAGAACTACGCATAAACCTAGCTCATGATGCCAGTGTTGGGGATCGTAACAGAAATTTAAAATTTTCTACGCATCACCAAGATCAATCTATGGAGTCATCTAGCAACGAGAGAGAGAGAGGAGTACATCTACATACCCTTGTAGATCGCGAGCGGAAGCGTTCAAGAGAACGGGGTTGATGGAGTCGTACTCGTCGTGATCCAAATCACCGATGATCCTAGCGCCGAACGGATGGCACCTCCGCGTTCAACACACGTACGGAGCGGAGATGTCTCCTCCCTCTTGATCTAGCAAGGGGGAAGGAGAAGTTGATGGAGATCCAACAGCACGACGGCGTGGTGGTGGAAGCAGCGGGATTCCAGCAGGGCTTCGCCAAGCGCTACTGGAGGAGGAAGAGGTGTCACGGGAGGGAAAGGGAGGCGCCAGGGCTTAGGGTGCGGCTGCCCTCCCTCCCCTCCACTATATATAGGGGCTAGAGGGGGGCGCATGCCCCCCTTGGAGATCCCATCTAGAGGGGGGCGGCGGCCCCCGGGGCGGCGGCCCCTCGGGGGCAACGGCCCCCTTAGGGTTTCCAACCAGGGGACGCATGCCCCCTCGGGGGGCAACGGCCCCCTAGGGTTTCCAACCCTAGGCGCCTTGGGCCCTTGGGTGGGGCGCACCAGCCCACCAGGGGCTGGTTCCCACACAACTTCAGCCCATGGGGCCCTCCGGGATAGGTGGCCCCACCCGGTAGACCCCCGGGACCCTTCCGGTGGTCCCGGTACAATACCGGTGACCCCCGAAACTCTCCCGGTGGCCGAAACTGGACTTCCTATATATAAATCTTTATCTCCGGACCATTCCAGAACTCCTCGTCACGTCTGGGATCTCATCCGGGACTCCGAACAACTTTCGGTTAACCGCATACTAATATCTCTACAACTCTAGCGTCACCGAACCTTAAGTGTGTAGACCCTACGGGTTCGGGAGGCACGTAGACATGACCGAGACAACTCTCCGATCAATAACAAACAGCGAGATCTGGATACCCATGTTGGCTCCCACATGCTCCACGATAATCTCATCGGATGAACCACGATGTCGAGGATTCAATCAATCCCGTATACAATTCCCTTTGTCAATCGGTACGTTACTTGCCCTTAATTCGATCGTCGGTATCCCAACGCCTCGTTCAATCTCGTTACCGGCAAGTCACTTTACTCGTTCCATAATGCATGATCCCGTGACTAACTACTTAGTCACATTGAGCTCATTATGATGATGCATTACCGAGTGGGCCCAGAGATACCTCTCCGTCATACGGAGTGACAAATCCCAGTCTCGGTCTGTGCCAACCCAACAGACACTTTCGGAGATACCTGTAGTGCACCTTTATAGCCACCCAGTTACGTTGTGACGTTTGGTACACCCAAAGCATTCCTACGGTATCCGGGAGTTGCACGATCTCATGGTCTAAGGAGATGATACTTGACATTAGAAAAGCTTTAGCAAACGAACTACACGATCTAGTGCTATGCTTAGGATTGGGTCTTGTCCATCACATCATTCTCCTAATGATGTGATCCCGTTATCAATGACATCCAATGTCCATGGTCAGGAAACCGTAACCATCTATTGATCAACGAGCGAGTCAACTAGAGGCTTACTAGGGACATGTTATGGTCTATGTGTTCACACATGTATTACGATTTCCGGATAACACAATTATAGCATGAACAATAGACAATTATCATGAACAAGGAAATATAATAATAACCATTTTATTATTGCCTCTAGGGCATATTTCCAACACGGGTGCCATCAGCCCTTGGAGCAGATGGACTAGGGTTGATGTCGAGTCCAAATGCTTTCTTGTTCTTTGCAGCAGACTCCTTTCCAAACTGGAAATTGTGCTTGAAGAGATTGTCTTCACGACACCATAACAGAGATGATGGATCGGCATTGTCTGGCTGCGGTCCACATACCATGCAAGGGTAGAAGCCTTGAGCAATGGCTTCAGACTGGGACTTGGGCAGCAGACCTCTGTATACAATATCTCCCCATGGTCGCTTGATGGCGTTCTTTTCAGCATACTCAGCAGTGACAAATCTGTACTTGAACCATTCCTCTGCCCAATATCTTCGAATCCATTGGATTCGAGTCTTGCGCTGATTGTAATTCTCTTCAGGATCTGTCTTGTACATTTCAAAGAGATCTGGTGGCAAATCCTTGGCTGTATCCCCACGGCGCCGCCTGCCTCCCTTTCTAGCTGATTTCTCACTGGCCATTATATTCAAGCTGAGAGGCTTCAAGATTGTGAATGGCTTCGTGTGCTAGTCAGACAGGAACTGGCTTCAGGAGAGTTGATGTGTCGTTGTAAGAATTCTACAAATGAATGCAGACTATGAGAACGAAGGGACTCTCCCACGGACATGTACCTGTGACAGCATTAGAGGTGCGAGGGAAGGGGAAGAGGTCATATGCATTCTCAGAAGATTGTTAAGATAAATCAGTTTGAAGACATTGACCTCATAGTGCAAAGACATTCACTTATTTGGAGAGAGTTGGTTCCAGATTTGTACGAATCCATGAATATGTACAAGTGAGGAATCTAACTAGTAGTGAAGCACAAGTGAATATACTTGGCATGATATGAGATGCAGAACAAGATAGATCCAGATTTGGAAGTTTAGAAACCACTTTTGGTTTAAGTGGATGGATCTGACGGATCAAAAAGGCAGTAAGAAGTAAGTTTTATTACCCTTGACGAACTACTAGACGAGGCGAAGAGGGAGGCCGAGCAGTTCAATCTCCCGCGCCCTAACTTGCTGGTGGAAGACACCTACAGCGGCGGTGGAGAGGACGAGGTCTGCGACCGGTGTGAGGACGGCGTCGAAGAAGTCGCGACAGCTAAGCGCTTCGTCTCCGGCGTCGTCGCGAGCTAGCAGAGGCGCTAGGGTTTGTGCGAGGTGGCGAGGTGGAAGAAGAGATTGTGACCGCGGTGGGTTGAGTATTTATAAGGAAAGGGACAACACAACGTAATTACGTAGGTGCCCCTAGTGGTTCACATCTGAAGGACACGTGGCATGCATGCAACACATTGGAAGTTGTTCCATGTTCCCACGCACGCCTGGACTGTCGGGTGGTACTTCCGGCTTCTCCGGGTTTCAGGCAATAAGGATATAGCATTAAAACAGATTCAAATTTTGTCTATGTGTCTTTTGTTGACAAGGACTCAGAGAAGACAATCGACAATTTCAATAGAATGCATATGATTTGGATAGATAAAATATGAGGTAGAAGCATAGAGGGGATTAGGGTCCGATCACATTCACTTAGATCAAAAGATTCAAACATGAAGTCATAGCTATAAGTCAATGCTGTAGAGGACATAACACAAATATATGTATATATGAGTATGATACCAAATCAACATTGTGAAGATAAACGTGAAAACAAATCAATGTTGAAGACAAAACCAAATGCGAAGATTATGCGAATGTGACGCCAATTAAAACACTTCAAACAAGAGTTTGGTGGTGGCCTTACCCACCGTATAGGAAGTATTAGACCCCGACACGGCGCACAACTATCGTGGCACTCCGAAGTCAAATTCCGCGTTAATGTATTCACACTTAGAGTATATGTCTTCATTTATTGAAAATATACTTTACTTCGTGTGTGGCACATCTAAGTCATCAACATGCATAAGCGTTAGGATGTGTGTCCAATCACATGACATTCGAGGATTCTAAGATATTTAGCTCACACCGCAACTTGCAAAACCTTTTCTCATCCAAGGGCTTTGTGAAGATATCAGTCAATTGCTCTACAGTGTTGATGTGAATGATATCAATATCTTCCATCATGACATGATCTTTGAGAAAGTGATGACGGATCTGAATGTGTTTTGTCTTCGAATGTTGAACTGGGTTGTTGGCAATCTTGATGGCGCTTTCATTGTCGCAGTAGATTGGCACTTCCTTCAGATGGATGCCATAGTCCTTAAGAGTTTGCTTCATCCATAGAAGTTGAGTGCAGCAAGATCCAACAGCAATGTATTCAGATTCTGCAGTGGAGAGAGACACACAGTTCTGCTTCTTTGAAGACCAACAGACAAGAGATCGTCCAAGAAAATGACACGTGCCTGATGTGGACTTGCGATCAACCTTGTCACCAGCATAATCAGCATCTGAGAATCCAACTAGATCAAACTCTGAGCCCTTTGGATACCATAATCCTAGTGTTGGGGTGTAAGCCCAATATTGAAGAATTCTCTTCACAGCTAAGTGATGCGATTCCTTTGGTGCCGCTTGGAATCGGGCACACATGCAAACGCTAAGCATGATATCTGGCCTAGATGCACATAAATAGAGTAAAGAACCAATCATGGAGCAGTATACCTTTTGATCGAACTCTTTACCATTGTCGTCAGGACCCAATTGACCTTTGGTTGGCATTGACGCCGTGTACCCTTTGCAGTCTTGCATTCCAAACTTCTTCAGGCAATCCTTGAGGTATTTCTCTTGAGATATGAAGATGTCGTTGCTCTGCTGATGGATTTGAAGACCAAGGAAGAACTTTAGCTCACCCATCATGGACATCTGATAGTGCTCTTGCATCATGTGCCTAAACTCATCACTATATCTTTTGTCAGTGCAGCGAAAGATAATGGCATCCACATTTATCTAGCACACAAACAGTTCACCATCGTATGTCTTCATGAAGATAGTGGGATCCAGGGAACCAGGTTTGAAGCCTTTGCTCTTCAGGAAGTCTTTGAGAGTGTCATACCAAGCACGAGGGGCTTGTTTGAGACCATACAGTGCCTTGTTGAGCTTGTATACCATATCAGGATGTTTTGGATCTTCAAAGCTAGGTGGTTGTGCAACATACACTTCTTCTTCAATCTTGCCATTGAGAAAGGCACTCTTCACATCCATTTGGTACAGGAGGATATTGTGATGGTTGGCATAGGCTAGCAGTATGCGAATGGCTTCAAGCCTAGCCACCAGAGCAAATGTTTCATCGAAGTCAATCCCTTCAACTTGAGTGTATCCTTGAGCAACGAGACGAGCCTTGTTTCTGACAACTTGACCATGCTCATCTTGTTTGTTGCGATAGATCCATTTGGTGCCAATGACATTGTGCTTGCGAGGGTCAGGACGCTTGACTAATTCCCACACATTGTTCAGCTCGAACTGTTGAAGCTCTTCTTGCAT
This sequence comes from Triticum aestivum, assembly GCF_018294505.1. Taxonomy (NCBI): domain Eukaryota; kingdom Viridiplantae; phylum Streptophyta; class Magnoliopsida; order Poales; family Poaceae; genus Triticum; species Triticum aestivum. Next base: position 287,071,087 of record NC_057805.1, read on the forward strand.
AGCTTGAATCCATTCAGGTTCCATGAAGGCTTCAGCAACTTTCTTGGGTTCAGATATAGAGAGAAATGCAAAGTGCCCACATCAATTTGCTAGCTGTGTTGCTCTTGAACGAGTGAGTGGACTAGATGCATTGATGCTATCAATTATCTTGTCAATCTGCACTTCATTTGCAACACGAGGATGAACTGGACCAAGATTTTGCCCTTGCTGATCAACGTCTTCTTCTTCAGCATTGGCTTCAGGCTGAGCAGAGTCTTCAGGTTGATTAGGCCTAGAAATGATAAGTTCCTCTTTAGCCTGTGCCACTGAAGGTATGATTTCTCCAGTACCCATAAGCTTAATCGATTCACTAGGAGGGACTTCATCTAGCACATTTGGCAGGTGCTCTCTTTGTGAGCCGTTAGTCTCATCGAACCGCACATCCACAGTTTCAACCACTTTATAGTGAAAGACGTTGAAGACTCTGTACGAGTGCGAATCCTTTCCGTAACCAAGCATAAAACCTTCATGTGCTTTTGGTGCAAATTTTGAAGTGTGATGTGGATCCTTGATCTAGCATCTAGCACCAAATACTCTGAAGTAACTAACGTTTGGCTTCTTAACAGTTAGAAGCTTATATGATGTCTTCTTTAGAAGCTTGTGAAGATAAACACGGTAGATGACGTGCCATGCAGTATCAATGGCTTCGGGCCAAAACTTCCTTGGAGTCTTGTACTCATCAACCATCGTCCGAGCCATCTCAATGAGTGTTCTGTTCTTGCGCTCTACGATGCCATTCTGCTGAGGTGTGTATGGAGCGGAGAACTCATGAGTGATGCCCAATGTATCAAGATAGGTGTCGAGGCCTGCGTTCTTGAACTCTGTGCCATTGTCACTTCTGATGTGCTTGATCTTGATGCCATAGTTAGTCATGGCACGATTGGCGCAGCATCTGAAGACATCCTGCACTTCATTCTTGTAAAGGATTATATGCACCCAGGTGTATCCTGAATAATCATCAACAATGACGAAGCCATACAGGCAAGCAATGTTAGTGACAGTAGAGTAGTGAGTGGGGCCAAATAATTCCATGTGAAGCCGCTCGAAGGGTTGAGATGTCCTCATGATTGTCTTTGAGGGATGCTTGGCCCTTGTCATCTTTCCTGCTTCACAGGCACCACACAAATTATCCTTCTTGAACATGACACCCTCGATGCCTATGACATGTTTCTTCTTCGCGAGTGTGTACAAGTTCCTCATGCCAGCATGCCCTAGCCTCCGATGCCAGAGCCAGCACTCTGAAGCTTTTGCTAGAAGACATACGGCCATCTGTGGTCCTACTGAGAAATCTACCATGTACAAATCGTCCTTTCGATATCCTTTAAAGACTAGAGATTTGTCAGACTCCATAAGCACAAGGAAACGATATTTGCCTAATATCACAATCATGTTCAAGTCACAAAGCATGGAGACAGACATTAAGTTGAAACCAAGGGATTCAACAAGCATCACTTTATCCATGTGCTGATCCTTTGAGATTGCAACTCTACCTAGACCCAATACCTTGCTTTTACCAGTGTCAGCAAATGTGATGTGACTCTTGTCAGATGGACGTAAGGTTGAGTCCATGAGAAGACTTCGATCACCAATCATGTGGTTAGTGCATCCACTGTCCATAATCCATTCTGAAGCCTTTGGTGTCATACCCTACAGTGCAGTTAGGGGGATAGGCTTCAACAAGGGTATTGTGAAGCATAAACATCTGACGAACGAGTGGATTATGAAAGTTCAGATCCTGGTTAGGGTAGATAGGATGACTGTCAAGGAAACCAGGAACAAAATACATAGTAACACCATTTGGGCATTTTATCTTACGCCCCACAGGATGTTTTAGGTCCCCAGCAATAGCATCTGACTCCTTTGATTTCCGACTGGAGACCTTTCCCTGCAAAAGAGAGTTATGTTTTCTTAACCACCCAAATTTTCAGGGGTGACTTCGAAGCAATGAGTCTAAGTGCAGCATCTGAGAACTTCGGCTTTGGAGCCCTAGCAAATAGCCTTGCAGGAGGTGAATAATACTCATATGAATAAGAAGAATAGTTTTTGGTCTTATGAACATAGCGATTTGACGAAACACGCTCATATTCATAAGTCTGAGTATGATTTCCCTGCAAAAACATTGGCGTTAGGGTGACTCTGTTGAGTCCTCTGTCTGTATGAAGCCTTTGGACCATATGACGCCTTTGGTCTGGGGTTTGTCTTCTTCCCTAGTGGTGTCATGATGACATTCACCTGAAGATTCTCAAGACAACTTTTGGGGACACAGATCTTCTTCAAAGGTGGCCCATTCCTGCAGTTAGTACCAATTTATCTAGCAAACACTTCACCATTCTAATTCTTAAACAGTTTATAGTTTGCATCAAAGGATTCATCAATGATAACCGGGTTAGCACAAGTGAAGCCAGATAGGGTGGTTGAATCCACTGAAAGTCCCTTTGCAGCACCCCATGTGCTTTTGGGGTACTGCTCAGGCTTCTAGTAAGAACCATCAACATTCATTTTCCTCTCGAACCCAACACCCTCTTTCCTAGGGTTTTGGTTCAGAATCTGCTTTTTGAGGACATCACATAGTGTTTGATGCCCTTTGAGACTTTTGTACATTCCTGTCTCAAGCAATGTCTTCAACCCGACATTGTCATCAGCAATAGTAGTTGCATCCTCAGTAGAGGGGTTAGTTACCACATGAGCAGTTGAAGATATTGCAACAGTAGCAGCAGTAGAACATTCAGCAACAGAGGTAGCGTTATCACGCTCAAGGTATTTTAGACATGGTGGTTCAAATCCTTCCTGAGTGGAACTAATCTGTTGAGTGCGGAGTGACTCATTCTCTTTTTGAAGATCTTCATGAGCCGTTCTCAAGTTCTCAAGTTCTTGCTTCCTTTGAAGATAATCGTAGAAAGCTTTTCATGAGTTGTTGAGAGCATTTCATGACGACTTTCAAGTTCCTCATACTTAACATGAAGATTTTTGATGTCTTCAACTAAGGACTGAGATCGGGTCATTTCCGCGTCCAACAGTTCATCGCTTTTGTCTAGCAATTTTTCAATACGTTCCATGGCATTCTGTTGTTCAGTTGCAATTTTAGCAAGTGTTTTGTAGCTAGGTTTAGATTCACATTCAGAGTCATCTTCACTTGATGTTTGAAAGTAAGCATCGCGTGAGTTTACCTTGGCACTGCATGCCATGAAGCAGTAGGTGGGAGGGAGTCTTCCTTGTCATTAGCGTCAGCGTTGGTGACGGAGCCATTGTCTTCCTTGTTGAAGATGGACTTGGCAACGTAGGCCGCTAGAGCCAGACTTGCAATGCCAGAGTCGGACTCCTCCTTAGACTCCACCTCTGCCTCCTCAGAAGCAGACTCCTCCTCTGGTTCCATCTCCTTGCCAACAAAAGCACGAGCCTTGCCAGATGAGTTGTTCTTGTATGATGAAGACTTGGACGAAGACTTGGAAGAAGACTTTGAGGATTTCTTCTTCTTGTTGTCATCAGAATCATATTCCTTGCTCTTCTTCTTCTTGGTTTCATTGTCCCACTATGGACACTCAGAGATGTAGTGACCAGGTTTCTTGAACTTGTGGCATGTTCTCTTCTTGCGATCACGAGTGAAAGCTTCATCATTTCTTGAGCTGGATCTTGAAGACTTTCTGAAGCCTTTCTTGTTGGTGAACGTCTTGAACTTCTTCACAAGCATAGCAAGCTCCTTTCCAATGTCTTCAGGATCCTCAGAACAGCTGTCAGATTCTTCTTCAAAACAGGAAACAACCTTTGCCTTCAAAGCGCAAGTTCGGCCATAGTTGGGACCATAGATATCTCTTTTCTCAGATTGCTGGAACTCATGTGTGTTGAGCCTCTCAAGTATGTTAGACGGATCAAGAGTCTTGAAGTCAGGACGTTCTTGAATCATCAGGGCCAGGGTGTCAAATGAGCTATCAAGCGATCTCAGAAGTGTCTTAATGATTTCATGCTTGGTGATCTCAGTGGCGCCGAGTGCGCGAAGCTCATTTGTGATATCAGTGAGGTGATCAAATGTGAGCTGGACATTATCATTGTCATTTCTCTTGAAGCGGTTGAAGAGGTTGCGAAGAACACTGATCCTTGAGTCACTCTGGGTTGAGACGCCTTCGTTGACCTTGGAGAGCCAGTCCCGAACTAGCTTCGAAGTTTCCAGAGCACTCACACGACCATACTGTCCTTTGGTCAGATGACCACAGATGATGTTCTTGGCAGTAGAATCCAGTTGAATGAATTTCTTGACATCCGTAGGGGTGACACCTTCACCGGTCTTGGGAACACCATTCTTGACGACATACCAGAGGTCGACATCAATGGATTCCAGATGCATGTGCATCTTATTCTTCCAGTAGAGGTAATCAGTGTCATCAAAGACAAGGCACGCAGCGGAGACTTTGATTATCCCTGCAGTCAACATAGCTAAAACTCCAGGTGGTTAAACCGAATCACACAGAACAAGGGAGCACCTTGCTCTGATACCAATTGAAAGTGCTAGTTATCGACTAGAGGGGGGTGAATAGGCGATTTTTATGAAAGTCTTCAATACATGGGAGTTTCGAAGACAGACGATAGAAATGAACCTATTGATATGCAGCGGAAGGTAGACTACACTAGACAAGCCATAGTCAAGTAAGCAATGAAGTGAAAGCACGAAGACTATTAGCAGCTAGGTAGTATGGATCAGGATGGAAAAAGTATGAAGCCAAACAACAACAGTCTTCACAGAGTGAAGTCAATCAGATCATGCAAGCAGGCAATGACTTCATAAGACAAATCGTAAGTAAGGAGAGGTAAGAGATAGAACCAGTTGCTTGGTGAGGACAAGGATTTGTTGGACCAGTTCCAGTTGTTGTGACAACTGTATGTTTGGTTAGGGAGGCTGAGATTCAACTCAGAAGACCGCGTCTTCACCTTATTCCCCTTGAGCTAAGGACACTTAATCCTCGCCCAATCACTCTGGTAAGTCTTCAAGGTAGACTTCCAAACCTTCACAGACTTCGTTCACCGGCAAACCACAATGACTCTTGGATGCTCAGAATGCGACGCCTAACCGGCTGGAGGATTCACAATCCTCAAGTGTAATAAGTCTTCAGATCACATGGACAGAAATACTTCAGTGATGCCTAACACTCTTTGGCTCTAGGTGTTTTGGGGTTTGTCCTCGCAAGGATCTCTCTCTCTCTTTCTCAAATGCTTCGGAGGTGGGTTGCTCTCAAATGACAAAAGCCATGCACTAACTCTGAGCAGCCACCAATTTATGGTGTAGGGGGTGGGCTATTTATAGCCAGGAGGCAACCCGACCTGATTTGTCCGAAATGACCCTGGGTCACTAAGGAACTGACACGTGTCCAACGGTCAGATTTCAAACACACGCGGCAGCTTGACTTGGGATACAAGTAATGCTAACTTATCCAGCTCTGGATAAGATTTGCTCTCATTGTCTTCGTTCGAAGACATAAGATTTGGTTGAGCATCACTTCAGTCACTCTGACTTTGTTCACTTGGACCCCACTTAACAGTGCGGTGGTTCCTATGACTCAACAAAGAAGAAAAGGAAGCTATGAAACAACTATGTCTTTGCACTCCATAGTCTTCACGATGTCTTCTCAGGTCATAATCTTCGTTGTGAATATCTTCACAGACCACCATTGTCTTCAATGTCTTCACACATTTTTAGGGGTCATCTCTGGTAGGAAAACTGAATCAATGAGGGACTACTACCTGTGTTATCCTGCAATTCTCACAAACACATTAGTCCCTCAACCAAGTTTGTCGTCAATACTCCAAAACCAACTAGGGTGGCACTAGATGCACTTACAGCTAGTCGCCACGATGAACCGGCACGCACAACCCTCTCCTGCCACGTCTCCGCGCACTGTTTGGGGCCTAACCCAACGTGCCACGCGACACGTGTGGCTCAGGCCCGGGGGCTTATGTCGGGGAAAATATACAGGGGTATGCATTTTCCCCTGACTCATGCATGGACAAGCCAAGATCGAGCCAAGATGTACAAGGAACCAACAGATCGAAGGACCAACACACAGATAAGAGGGACCAAGATCAAGCCAAAAAGCAGGATATCGTCAAGAAAAAGGCCTCCTTTGCCGGGTAGGCGAGCCCGGCAAGGGGCGAGGCCACCGCCAGAAGCAGGCGACCAAAGCGCCCTGGCAGGGCCTACCGGGGCTCGCGGAGGCAAAACCACCTCACCAAACATTGTACCACGACCCACGTTGTCGATCAGTGCGGTGTCAAGCCGCGGAGTGACTATGTGGCAGCCATTCGCCACATGGCAGCCCCTCCCTACAGGAGAAACCCACAAACAACACCCGTCCCACGACATGTCAACGAGCAGGCGCGGAGCTGGCAAGATATCCCGGCAAGCCTTGTCGGGCAACCAATGATGTGACATTGAGCGGTGCATTTAATGTGACCTATCAGCCCGCTGAGTTAGGTATGATATCACTGTTTGCTATCATATCAGTGCATAATGACTACTTTGCCATTGTGGTGACCCCTTCATATATAAAAGGAGGCCCATGGCAACCATAGACAGGGTTAGAAGGTTGGGTAACTCACACCCCATACGCGCGTAGCCACTATTTCCCAGAGGCAACCCTTGCCGGGCAAGTGTACTACGCTCCGCCACCACCTTTCCACCATCAATCCACCAAAGCAGGAGTAGGGTTTTACGCCTTGCGGCGGCCCGAACCTGAGTGTAACTGCCCGCGTGATCTCTGCCATGTTGTCACACGCTTGTCTGCTCTTTGTGCAACACGACGTCCCCCTGTCGAACCAGCAAGGGGCCCCCTGGTCCCATAGGTGGCCGTGGTTTCGCGCGACACATTCTAATTAAAAGAAGCGTGCGCGATGGTAATAACGATCGTGCACGGTTCTGGGAACAAGACGTGTGCTGATATTGCCTATTGCGGTGCACTCTATGGTGCTAACGCCATGTACGCGGCCGAGAAAGCGTGCCCACGTTACGCCGTCCGGGAATAGTGCCGCACTTAGATATTATATAATCGTCAATAAATTTTGAGCCTGTGTCCCATCAAATTCCAAATTGCAAACATGTTCACACCGATCAAAACCTAAGCGGTTTCCCACTTCGGAGCGTATTAGTACTCGGTTATAAATACTACTGCTGAAAGATGACTGCACATTCCTCCTCAACTCCTCACCCACAAAAACAAACAAGTCATTCATCATCTTCCCCTTGCGTCTTCCATGGCCAGCATGAGTTCTGGGTCGAGAGATTACCACCAGGGAGAGGCAAGCATGGAAGCGGAAGCACGAGAGATGTCCCGCTGCGCCGCCGAAGCAGCACGGAGGTCCCGCCGCGCTGTCGATGTAGTAGAGTGGTCCGGCCGCGCCGCAGAAGCAGAAGAGATGTCCAGCCGTGATGCGAATGCAGCAGAGATGTCCTCCCGCGCCGCGGCGGCCTAGGAAAATATCTCGCGGGCAGGCGAGGACTCTTATAGGCGCATGCATGCCATCGTCCTTAGCTAGATGGATCAGATCTCCGGCTAGGCGTGGTTGCAGGATGACTTGAAAGCCTCGTTTGAACAGGCTACCAGCGTCATCCGACAACTAAATGAGAGCAATGCGAAGCTCTGGGCCGAGCGCGACCTGCTGAGGGCGAAGATCGTTGGAAGTGCGGAGCAGCAGGAGGAGACCACTGCCTTGTTGAAGAGGACCAGCGTCATCGTCGAGAAATTTATGGACGAGAATGCCATGCTACGCACCAAGCGCAAAAGGATGGTGGAGGAATCCGTGGATGCTCTCAAACAGCATCTTGAGGACACGAAAGAGCTCATCGCCGCTCGCCGCGGAGACTAGTTTCCGCGGCCTGCAGCAACGGATCAAGAAAGTAGAGATTAGTGAGCCAGATCATTGTCTTCTTTATTCTTTTGCCCTTGTGTATTTTGGGCGTTGCCGCATGTGGCTTTTTTAATTATGTTCCTAAATATGTAAGACAATTATTATCCACTGTCATCGTCCTTATATTCATCATGCTTGCCATAAGTCGCAGTCGATGCTATATAGGTACATCGAATCTTACATCAAGATCCGTGCAAAATTTCTTTTCACATTTTCATTTTTCTCTCTTAAATCTTAGTCCAGTGATACATAGCTACGCCGTGAAACAGGGGCTTGGGCGCCATTACTGGAGACGTTGGCAGGGAGGTGCGCGGCGGATAAAGGTCAAAAGGCTCTCCTCCCGATGAGCATGCACAGGGATCCGATCGCATGCCTCCCGTACCCAAATAGCTACCCCGCACGACACCTCCTGGCCAATAAAAAAAGGGGACGCGTGTGGCAGCACGTAATTGGTAAGTAGAACGCCCATGGTTTCAATAATAGTTGTGTTTCCGGTTTATAACGTGACAACACTTGTTCCAAAATGACTTTGTTGATTGTCAATGTGTGCGCCTTCGCAAATCGGACAGAAAAATTACCACAGCTTGTTGGTGCCATGTCATGACACCATGCCAAGTTTCATGATTTTCAGGCGTGTTTTGGATTTACAGGAATTAAAAAATGAAGTTTCTCAATCGTTCCGGCCGAGCCACGACGCCCAGATGATTGAATTTCATTCCCATTTCTTGCATGGGACCTAAGCATGCACCCAAGGACAGAACTTTGATTTTTCAACAAATTTATATGCACTAGAGCATGTGCATGTATTTCAAACTTGAAGTATGCACATAAAATGCCTAGAAAACCCAGTTAATGTATAAAAATGTCCAAACAAACCCCGAAAAATTCCAAAACTTAACACGACACTCCTGTTGTTCTATGTTGACACTAGAAAGTTTTTGAAAGCAATAAGAGGCAACGGATATCGTTTCGTCCCCAAAGGTGGCATGTTCCCTACCAAAACCATCAGGCTTGTTGTGAGAAGCTCTGGTTTGTGAGAAGCTTGTTGATACGTCCATTTTGCATCATGTTTTCTTACTGTTATTTATTATGTTTCTATCCATAATAATGCTTTTTGGACTAATTCTAATGCCTTTTCTCTCATAATTTGCAAGGTACACACCAAGAGGGAGAATTCCGGCAGCTGGAAATCTGGACTTGGAAAAGCTACATCGGGCTAACTATTCTGGACAACTCCAAACAAGCTGAAACTTCACGGATATTTTTTATGGAATATTTAAGAATTATTGGAGCAAATAACTACCAGAGGGGGCCCACCAGGTGGGCACAACCCTTCTAGGCGCGCCAGGGAGCCCAGGCGCGCCCTGGTGGGTTGTGCTCACCCAGGCCCACCTCCGGTGCCCATCTTCTGGTATAGAGGTCATTTTGACATCGAAAAAATAAGGAGAGGACTTTCGGGACGAAGCGTCGCCGCCTCGATGCGGAACTTGGGCAGGAGCACTTTTGCCCTCCGTTGGAGCGATTCCGCCAGGGGAACTTCCATCCCGGAGGGGGAAATCATCGTCCTCATCATCACCAACAACTCCCCTGTCTTGGGGAGGGCAATCTCCATCAACATGTTCAACAGCACAATTTCATCTCAAACCCTAGTTCATCTCTTGTGTTCAATCTTGTTACCGGAAGTATAGATTGGTGCTTGTGGGTGACTAGTAGTGTTGATTACATCTTGTAGTTGATTACTATATGGTTTATTTGGTGGAAGATTATATGTTCAGATCAAATATGCTATTTAATACTCCTCTGATCATGAGCATGTTTATCATTTGTGAGTAGTTACTTTTTTTCTTGAGGTCACGGGAGAAATCATGTTGCAAGTAATCGTGTGAACTTGATATGTGTTCGATATTTTGATAGTATGTATGTTTCGATTCCCTTAGTGGTGTCATGTGAACGTCGACTACATAACACTTCACCATATTTGGGCCTAAGCGAATGCATTGTGGAGTAGCAATTAGATGATGGGTTGCGAGAGTGACGAAGCTTAAACCCCAATTTATGCACTATTCCGTAAGGGTCCGATTGGATCCAAAAGTTTACGCTATGGTTAGAATTTATTCTCAATACTTTTCTCGTAGTTGCGGATGCTTGCGGGAGGGTTAATCATAAGTAGGAGGTTTTTTCAAGTAAGAACAGCATCTAAGCACCGGTCCACCCACATATCAAATTATCAAAGTAGCGAACACAAATCGAACCAACATGATGAAAGTGACTAGATGAAAATCCCGTGTAGCCTCAAGAACACTTTGCTTGTCATAAGAGACCGTTTTGGCCTGTCCTTTGCCTCAAAAGGATTGGGATATGTCGTGGTTTTCTCACGGCAGATGTCCTAGAGAAAGGACTTAGTCGTGGAGCCCTCGCTACGGGTGAACTTAAAGGGGTTAAAGCGGACAAGGGACGCAAGAGAGTTTATACTAGTTCGGCCCCTTGTGGTGAAGGTAAAAGCCTACGATCCAGTTGTTGTGGGATTGCTTGGGTTTCGATGACCAGGGAGCGAATACGCTTTGCCCGAGTCTCGAGTTGTTATCTGTTGTCCTTGAACCACCGCCGGGTCGTCCCCTTATATACATGGGTTGACGCCCGTCGGTTTACAGAATCCCGAGGCCGCCTCATAAACGTGTCCGGCTCGGTCTCTGCTCTTTCTATCTTACAACACAAGTTTACATATCAATGCCGGTTTATGTCTACAGGCCTTAAACCGGCTTTGGTCCCTGGGCCTTCATAAAGCGTCACCGTCTGTCTTCATGGGCTTCAAATATAATGAACTACTTATGGGGTTAACCCGGCCTCTCCTGGCCGGTTTATGCCCAGTGGTAATATCCCCAACATTAGGCCCCAGATTGATTTGAACTGGTTCATGTCAATCCTCAATAATTAAGAAAATTTCTTCTTTCAACATCTTCACATAATCTTGTAAACCGCCGTGACCTCACCTTCCAGGACCATGGTAAACCGCCATGACGTCATCTGCTATTTTAAACTGTGTATAACCCATCTTCATTAATGGGCTTCCGAAGATCGAGGCAACAGAGCTGTCACACACCCCTTTTTTCGGGCTCCTTGATTCTCACGCCTGCCTTTTATCCATTCATCTTATAAATAAGGTCAAGGGGTCATTTTCACTTTCCCCCCTCGTGCCTCTTCGCGTTGTCATCTTCCTCGCGCCGACCGACCCTCGAGCTCTGTCGCCGCCGTCGTCCTTCGCTTTTGCTTCGACAAAGGCCGCTGCATCAACTTGGCCGTATCAGAGAAACACGGTGACCCTCCGCTGCTTCCTCCTGCACTAGTAAGTTCCTCTTCTCCTCACCCCAGATCCGCCATTAGGGTTCGGTGTTCTTCATAGCTTGAAGTTGTTCCTCCTTCAGTAATACCAATGGCCAGCTAGATCTGATCGTGTTCAGCGTCTTTTGTAGTTTAAACTCTTTTCTTCTTGTCAAGGCATCTGCTTGATATCAAACTCATCTGAACTTACGGAACTTTTTGAACACTTGAAATTAGACCAGAATATATTTTGATTATCCAACGCACGTCAGATCTAAAATTCCCATGCCAAACTCTGAAACTTGTTTTTCCTTCACTTATACATCTTTAGACTTGTATCTTCAATACTAGATTAGGCGGTTTAACTTCATAGAAAAAATGATGACCCAGTAGATACCATTAGTCCCCTGTTGAACCGCCAATGTATTCATCATTGTACTGTTTCCATTATCAGACTCCGGTTTACAAATAATCAATTCCGGTTTAACAATATGCTTACGTCCTTATACAGCTGTATAGTTGTCCACTGTAAATCTTAAACCGGCAATAATCATGTTTCAGATTTTCATTCCCATGGCCAAGCAAGTCTATGAATGCAATTGGGCTCCTTCTCGAGTAACCGAAGAGCAGTTAAACAATTGTGTTAAAACGGGCGCTTTAGCCAAGAAAGATGTCATCCACTGGAGGGTCCCTGGCCCGAAAAATCCTCCTATTCCCAAGGATGGAGAGGTAGTTGTGTTTGCTGATCACTTGAGTCGAGGTTTTAGCCCTCCCGGTTCAAAAAAATTCCGGGATGTACTGGCCAGTTTTCAACTGCGCCCTCAAGACATCGGTCCAAATTCTGTGACCAACATCTGCCACTTCCAAGTCTTCTGTGAGGCTTATCTACAAGAGGAACCTACAGTCTAACTGTTTAGGGATTTCTTTCACTTAAACCATCGCATAGAATTCATGGATGGACCTAATACTGAATTGGGCGGAATGGCGGTTCAGAAAAGGAAGGAAGTCACTTTCCCTCATCCCAAGCTCCACAGTCACCCCAAAGAGTGGAACCAGACCTGGTTTTACTTCAAGGATACATCTCCACCTGATGAAAACCCCCTGCCAGGTTACCGCCCTGAACGCCTTAGCAATACACATCCTTTTCCTCAGAGGTTGACTGCAAAAGAAAGGGCCAACTATGCTCCTCAACTATCAAAGCTTAGAACCTTCATGGCGAACGGTTTGAAAGGAGTTGCTCTTGCTCGTTGTTGGATAAGCTGGAGTATTCTGCCCTTAAGCTGGCGCTCCGGTTTGATGTGTGAGTACACGGGGAGTTTGAAGGATGCTCAATGACACATTGACATTCAGCTTACAGATGCGGAAGTTACTGAGGTTGTAAAGAAGATGCTGAACGAACCGGAGGCTGTCTGTGCCCAAATCGGACTACTCCCTTTCTGCACCTTCAACAAACCGCCCGCTGTAAGAATCATATAATCTTTTCATCTTAATTTGCTTCTGTCCAAATATTCTCTGAAAGTGTGATTATTCTCTGACAGGGTAATGATCCGTTCTGGAACAAGAAACCTCAAGAAAAATCGGCCGCAAGACAAAACGGCCAAGCCACTTCGCCCAAAGACCAAGGTTGTTAAGAAACCTGTCAAGAAAAGGACCACTGCATCCTCCGAGCTACCAGCTGATGACGATGTGGGTAACCCAGAATCAGAGGTAGAACTTGACTCTCTTGGTTCATTTTTCGTACACCTCATTGACAATGATTATTATCAGGATGACGCTGAAGGCAGTCATGCTGATGATGTAGAGGTAATCATTCTTTCCTCCGATTCAGATCCTCTGCCAACATCAAAAATCCGTCGAGCAAACCGGAAAGTAAAATTTTCTCAGCCCCTTGCTTACTTGGACCCAAACTTTCTTTTGAAGACCCAGCAGCACGAAGCTCGCCGCACAACCCGAAACAGCGGCCAGGTAGTTACCTCCGCCGGTTTACCGAACACTCTGGTTCGGAAACGCCGATCAAAGGTCTCTTATCCCCTTGACACTTCATGCCCCAAACGGGTTGTTTCCGTAAGCCTCTTAACCCGTCTGATTCGAATTATCAGGGTACTTCTCACTCATCTTCTGGCGAGTCGTCAGCCACAAAGCTTCTACCCCTCAAAACAGTTCTTGGGTGAGCCATACACTTATTTTTATCCTTGATATGTTATTTTAATATATACTGTACTGAGCCTCCTATTTATCTTTGTCAGCGCCAAGCCCAGACCCAGCAAGAAGGCTCGGTTGAATAAACCGGCTGATGAGAATGTGGCTGTTGAACCGGAGAAGACTCCAGATCCTGAAGCGACCGATGCTGACGCCATACTTAATGACCCACCGCCTCAAGACTATGACTTCTTTGCTGAACAGGTGGAAGTTGACACCACAAACCGCGCTGACCAGCCAATCAGCCCTGTCCGAGCTGATGACAAACCGGTCAGTCCAGTTAAAAATACTGACAAGCCGCCAACCCAGTAACGGTTGCTGATGACAAAGATGATGACATTATGATTACTGGCACTGGGCACACCACTCCTGGCAACCCTGTCGCTTTGTCAAAGTATACTGCCAAAGACGAGCTCTCTGCAATTGGCAAAGGCAAATGGAACGCCGATTTGTCAAATTATGCTCATCTCAATGCTCAAGACCTTCACTCTGGCTTCTTGAACCGTCTGTACACCAGCTGTGACTATGAAGCCAGTTTGGTAAATTTGATGAAAGAGCGATATGAGGTAATTAATACTCAAGTCTGCTTAACTGTCTCTCTTGTGACTTCCAAATATCAACTCCAGTAGCCCTCAAGTGACGGTTTATGATATCAATATGAACCGGGACTTTTAGTAACAATCTTTATATTTTGCAACACTGCATCTTTTTTCACTCGTATAGTCCCCAAGGGCCGGTTTAACCTTATAAAGATGAACCGGGACTGTAAAAGAATTCCCATAGCCGCAATTATGAGCAAATACACATTAGCCCCCAAGTGCTAAGATTAATACTTGTATTGTGCTTGGGACTTGTAAAAATGTCTGATAAAGTGCAAATATGCATTAGCCCCCAAGTATCAAGGGCATAACTTGTTATGTGCTGGATACTTCTAATATGTACTGTCAACTCATAATATATCTGTGTCTTTATAGGCTGAGCTAAGTAAGAAGGAAAGCCAAATCGTTGATCTGCAAGAGAACCTCAAATCCCAGCAAGCCGAAACCTCCAAAGCCAAGGAAGAATTGACCAGCGCTCTAGGCGCTATGGAGAAACTGAAAGAGGGCTTCAACAAGGAGCGGGCGGATTGGGAGACAGAAAAATCCGCTTTGCGAAAAAGGGCCGAAGACGCAGAAGCAGCTCTTAAACCGGTGGTTGATGAACTGACCGGTGTAAAGCGGCAGATTCATGCCATGACTGCTGCTGTATTCGGTAAACATCTTGTCCTTATACTTTCAACATGTTTTCCCATGTGCTGTCGGTTTACTGATGTGTACAATGGTGCAGGAAATCGTATTAGCCATCTGGGCTCTGATGTACAGAAGAAGCTGAAGGTTGCCTACACTCTGATAGAGCAGCTGTATACTGGTGCGCAGCGGATCATCTGCACCGCTTCACACAATAAACCTCCTCCAACATTGATCAAGGACATCTTAGAAAGGCTATCCATGCTGCCTGCCCAGGTTGAAGAACTAAAGAAAGCTGCAGCAAGGGCCGGAGCTCTGACCGCTCTAACCCGGGCAAAGGCGTGGTTGCCTGATCTTGATCCGGTGGACGTGGCTAAAGGCTTCCCAAGCTTAAAAGAAGACGGATCAGAATTTGGCCAGGAGGATCTCCGCGCCATAAACTGGGAAGTACGTCCACTAGCTTGTCAATTGGCTGAAGAAGCTGACCTCTCATACTATCAGGCAAGTTATGATGACAAGAACAAACGGGTTGCTGCACCAATTCCGGAAGCGCAAAATATGATCCCTCCAATCCGTAAGCACACTTATGCCCCTGATATTGAACCGTCCACCCTTATAAGCGACGAAGCTGTGTTCCAAGCATTAACTGGAATCGACTGAACAACTATTGACTTCCAGCCACTGGGTAGAGACGAAGAGGAGGAACCGGTGCAAGATGATCCGCAGCCATCAGGTCAAGCTGGTGACCAATCATAATCCGGAGGCCGGTTTAGCCTTCTACATGCTGCAACACGTATTTGAGAAAACAATTATCCTTTTGGGCACTGAAACGCCTTGTAATAGGCTAGTTAAAACACTTGGTCTGTTATGCCTTCGTGCATATTTATCTGCGACTGATGCTTGCTTAATCCGACATGCTTAAGATATGATGTTCATAATCCATATCCATTTATTCAAGCTGTTCCTACAGATAAGAAGCTTAAAGCGCCCTAGCGGTTTACCACCGGGCGGGTCATGATACCCAAATACATATATATGACCAAGGTTTATAACCAAGGTTGTAAAGATAACAAAATATGGAAATATATAATACCTGTGACCTTTAGGCATAATGTTGGCTGACCAACTTTGTAGTGAGGGTCATAACTCTAATCTGGAGTATAAGTAACTCATGTTATATGACATTGGTTGACAATAAAACCGTTCCGGGTTATGATAAACACCGGTTTGTTCTATACTAGTGACTTTGAGTCAAAACCAGACTGGGTTGATAGTCTCCGGATTATAACTTGATCATGTACTGACAACTTGTAGCTGACAGCCTAACCGGGTTGATAAACACCGGTTTCAAAACATCACAAATCTTATCAAAAGAAAGAAAAACTTAGCAAAAGGCAAATAAAACCATTGTCGTCGAGGCTTTTCACGGGCTGCCAGGCCCCAAATTCGAGGCTTTTCATGGGCTGCCAGGCCACGGAGTTAAACCATTTTTGCAAAGCCTTTTAAGATGGTCCTCAATCCTTAACCAATCATCATTTTAACTTGATAGGTTCAGGGTCTTTATTTTAGAGTAACTTGTCAAAGTTCGAAGGGTCATACCAGGTTTACCTGGGCGGAGTGACTTACTTAAATAGGCAGGTTAACCCGGGGTTTTAGGTGTATATACCAGGCTTCCAAGCCATGGCTTGATAGCCTATTACAAGTGTAGATTCCAAGTTCATTTCGATAGCAAAGAATCCCCAAGTAACATTTTGAGTTGTGCTCAGTGAGTGCCTATGTTTGAGTTGTTGTTTTACAACACTCTCTTTGGCCCCGGATTGATTTGGCTTTGAGCTGATCAAGAGGTGTGACTATGGTTCGAATACGACCAAGCCCCCAAGTGCTGTTGTGGCATTGCGCCGATCAAGAGGTGTACCTATGGTTCGGATATGACCAAGCCCCCAAGTGATGTAACATAAAGCTTTGAGAAGCTGAATCAAGGGGTAAATCGGACGCCGCTTTATAAACAGAAGCTCCATGTAACCACACATGATGTAAGAAAAAACAATAGATACCCCGCTTTAGCTGAGGTTCCAGTTTATTATATTGATCATAATATATACATTGTCATAATATGTACATAAGCAGAGCCTATGGCTCAAGTATAGTAAGGCCGAAGATGAGCAATATTCCATGGCCGGTTGGTCTCCTCCTCCGATTTACGTGAGTCTTTGCGCTCTCGAACATCGATTAGGTAGTATGACCCGTTGTGTAGATTCTTGCTGACCACAAAGGGTCCTTCCCAAGGGGGGATAGCTTGTGCATATCCGTCTGATCCTGGATAAGTCGAAGCACCAAATCGCCTTCTTGAAAGGTTCTGGTTCTAACCCGACGGCTATGATAACGACGCAGATCTTGCTGATAAATCGCCGAACGGGCTGCCGCCATGTCACGCTCCTCATCTAACAGGTCAAGAGCTTCCTGCCGTGCCTTCTCGTTGTCAGCTTCAACATATGACGCTACACGAGGTGAGTCATGACGGATGTCACTAGGAAGAACCGCTTCCGCTCCATAAACCATGAAGAACGGTGTGTATCCTGTCGATCTGTTGGGTGTGGTATTGATGCTCCATAACACAGAAGGTAACTCCTCAACCCAACAACCCGGCGTCTGTTGCAAAGCAACCATAAGCCAGGGTTTCATGCCTCTCAAGATCTCTTGATTGGCCCTCTCCGCTTGACCATTGGACTGTGGGTGAGCCACTGATGACACGTCAAGCCGGATGTGCTCACGTTGACAGAACTCCTTCATGGCACCCTTTGACAGATTGGTACCATTGTCTATTATAATGCTGTGTGGAAAGCCAAACCGGAACATCACCTTTTTGATGAACTGCACCGCCGTAGCTGCATCACACTTACTAACTGGCTCTGCCTCCACCCACTTCGTGAACTTACCAACCGCCACCAAAAGGTGGGTCTTCTTATCCTTGGATCTCTTGAAAGGCCCAACCATATCCAGCCCCCAAGTTGCAAATGGCCAGGTGATTGGAATCATCCTCAATTCTTGAGCCGGTACATGAGCGCGCCTTGAAAATTTCTAACAGCCATCACATCTTTTGACCAAGTCCTCGGCATCAGCATGAGCTGTCAACCAATAGCAACCGTGACGAAACGCCTTGGCCACCAAAGATTTTGAACCGGGGTGGTGACCACGATCTCCTTCGTGGATCTCACGCAAAATTGCACGGCCCTCTTCAGGGGACACACAGCGTTGAAACGCCCCTGTCACACTGCAATGATGTAACTCTCCATTGATAATAGTCATGGACTTGGACCGCCGGATTATCTTCCTGGCCAAAGTTTCATCCTCTGGTAACTCGCCCCGGTTCATATACGCCAGATATGGAACCGTCCAATCTGGAATAACATGAAGAGCCGCCACCAACTGAGCTTCCGGATTAGGAATAGCCAAATCCTCTTCACCAGGGAGCTTGACGGATGGATCATGCAGAACATCTAGGAAGACATTAGGTGGAACCGGTTTACGTTGGGAACCCAGGCGGCTTAAAGCATCCGCCGCTTCATTCTTTCGCCGGTCCACATGATCCACCTGATAACCTTTAAAGTGACCTGCAACAATATCCACCTCACGACGATATGTTGCCTTGAGTGGGTCCTTGGAATCCCAAGTGCTGGACACTTGTTGAGCCACCAAATCCGAGTCACCGAAGCACTTAACTTGGCTTAGGTTCATCTCCTTAGACATCCAAAGACCATGGAGTAAAGCCTCGTATTCAGCTGCATTGTTAGTGCAAGGGAACATTAAACGGAGAACATAACAAAACTTATCACCTCATGGGGAAGTTAATACGACTCCAGCCCCCGACCCCTCCAATTGCCTGGACCCATCAAAATGAATAGTCCAATAAGTATGATCCGACTTCTCTTCTGGCGCGTGTAGTTCTGTCCAATCATTCATGAAATCCACAAGTGCCCGAGATTTGATCGCCGTTCGGGGTATGTATTTCAACCCGTGAGGCCCGAGCTCGATAGCCCACTTAGCAATCCGGCCAGTTGTTTCCCTGTTCTGGATTATATCCCCCAAAGGAGCAGAGCTGACCACCGTGATGGGATGACCTTGGAAATACTGTTTAAGCTTCCGGCTTGCCATGAAAACCCCATACACCAATTTTTGCCAATGCGGATACCTCTGCTTGGACTCAATAAGTACCTCACTGATATAGTAAACTGGCCGATGAACCGGATACTCCTTTCCTGCCTCCTTGCGCTCTACCACAATAGCCACACTAACAGCCCGAGCGTTAGCTGCCACATATAGCAACAATGGTTCTTTGTCAACCGGAGCAGCGAGAATCGGCGGATTAGCTAGCTGCCGCTTTAAGTCCTCAAATGCTTCATTAGCGGCGTCACTCCAGACGAAGTTATCCGTTTTCTTCAGCATCTGATATAAAGGGATGGCCTTCTCGCCAAGGCGACTGATAAACCGGCTCAACGCGGCAATCCGGCCTGCCAGGCGTTGAATATCATTGATACACTTCGGTTTGGCAAAGGAGGTGATGGCTTTGATCTTTTCCGGATTAGCTTCAATGCCCCTGTTAGACACCAAAAAGCCCAAGAGCTTGCCTGCAGGTACACCAAAGACGCACTTGGCCGGATTAAGCATCATTTTATAAACCCGCAGGTTATCAAAGGTTTCCTTCAAGTCATCAATCAATGTCGCCTTCTTCCTTGATTTCACCACAATATCATCCACATAGGCGTGAACATTGCGGCCGATCTGTTTATGAAGACAATTCTGCACACACCGTTGATAAGTCGCCTGGGCACTCTTGAGCCCAAAGGGCTCGCAACCCGCCGTAGCATCAATAATTTGATCAATACGGGGAAGGGCAAAAGGATCTGCTGGACAAGCTTTGTTGAGATCTGTGTAGTCCACACACATACGCCAAGTGTTGTTCTTCTTAAGGACCAGCACCGGATTAGCCAACCACTCAGGATGAAATACTTCAACGATAAATCCAGCCGCCAAGAGCCTGGCTACTTCTTCTCCAATAGCCTTGCGTCTTTCTTCATTGAACTGGTGGAGAAACTGCTTGACCGGTTTATACTTGGGATCAATATTGAGAGTGTGCTCAGCGAGTTCTCTCGGTACACCTGGCATGTCAGAAGGCTTCCACGCAAAGATGTCCCAATTCTCAGGGATGAACTCGATGAGCGCGCTTTCCTATTTCGGATCCAAGTTAGCGCTGACGCTAAACTGCTTGGACGAATCGCTGGGCACGAAGTCAACAAGCTTAGTCTCATCAGCCGATTTAAACTTCAGGGCCGAATCATGCTCTGTAGTTGGTTTCTTCAATGAAGTCATATCTGCCAGATCAACATTGTCTTTGTAAAACTTCTATTCTTCTGTTGCACAAACCGACTCAGCATAAGCCGCATCACCTTCTTCACACTCCAGAGCGATCTTGCGGCTCCCATGGACTGTTATGGTTCCCTTGTGACCCGGCATCTTGAGCTGCAGATAGACATAACAAGGCCGTGCCATAAACTTAGCATAAGCTGGCCGTCCAAACAGAGCATGATACAGACTTTTGATTTTCAGCACTTCAAAGGTCAAAGTTTCTGATCTCGAGTCATGCTCATCTCCAAAAGCCACCTCCAGAGCTATTTTACCGACAGGATATGCCGATTTACCAGGCACCACGCCATGGAACACAGTATTGGACGGTTTAAGATTTTTATCTGTTAATCCCATGCGACGGAAAGTTTCATAATAGAGGATATTGATACTACTCCCCCATCCATGAGTACCGTAGTGAACTTATAACCTCCCACCTGAGGCGCCACCACCAACGCTAGATGACCCGGATTGTCAACCCGGGGCGGATGATCTTCTCTACTCCACACGATTGGCTTCTCAGACCAGCGCAAGTAACGGGGCACCGCCGGTTCAACGGAATTCACTGCCCTTTTATGGAGCTTCTGATCGCGCTTGTCCAGGCTAGTGGTGAAGACATGATACTGTCCACTATTCAACTGCTTTGGGTTGCTCTGGTAACCCGACTGCTGCTGCTGCTGTTGCTGATTCCCCTGATTGTTATAACCACCTTGGTTGCCCTGATTGCCGTGATTGCCATGTCCGCTCTGGTTACCGTGAAAACCTGAACCGGAACTGCCTCCACCATAACCCGACCCATGAGACCCGGGGCCCGAACCTCCACCCGGTCCATGATCATACCGAAAAGAATCAGAATTTTTGAACTCTTGCGTGATGTAACAATCTATCCAGAGGTGCGTGGACGGGTTTTCCTTCGTCCCATGCTTTGGGCAAGGCTGGTTCAACAGATAAGACAGGCGGTCCGGGTTAGGACTTGGCCCTCCACCGCGCTGGGGCGGTTTACCCTTACGCCGCTGGCCCTTGTCATGTGTGTTGGTATTAGCCACAAAGTCTAAGCTGTGGTCCGCCTTACGCTTGCCGCCATTTCCATGACCTGCCGGGTTGTGGTGCTGCCCCTTGGCGCTACCGCTCCTTTTTCCCTTCCCTGTCTTATCATCGTGAGACTCGGGATCCTTGGTACTATCAGAGTCGGCATACTTCACCAGAGCGTCCATGAGGGTACCCATGTCATTACAATGACGTTTGAGCCGTCCCAACTTCAACTTCAGGGGTTCAAACCGGCAATTGCCTTCCAATGTTAAAACTGCGGTATCAGCGTTGATGCGGTCCGATGAATGCAAAATCTCTGAAACCCGGCGCACCCAACGGGTTGTTGACTCTCCTTCCTCCTGGACACAGGCAGCTAAGTCCACAATTGACATGGGCTGCTTGCATGTATCTTTGAAATTCTGGATAAACCGGGCTCTCAACTCGGCCCATGACCTGATAGAATTAACCGGTAAGCTCTTTAGCCAAGTGTGGGCCGTCCCTTCTAGCATGATGGTGAAGTATTTTGCGCATGCCGCATCGTCCACATCCAGCATCTCCATGGCCATATCATAGCTTTCGACCCATGTTTCGGGGGATAAATCGGCGGTGTAATTCAGGACTTTGCGTGGGCCCTTGAAATCCTTGGGCAGACGCACGTTGCGCAGCGCTGGGACGAGACACGGTACCCCGAAAGAGCTAGAAGTAACCCTCGGTTCCGCCGATGTGGTTGGACGAACCGGAGTAAGCTGACGGGCATCATCCTGCGCCGCTAACTCAGCCTCTCTACGTGCCCGAGCCCGGTCCACCACCTCCTGAGCATCACCAGCACCACCCGCCGGGTTATTGCCATGGGGCGGATCACGGTTCCGCGCGTTGCTTGATACTGCCGGTTCATCCATATGCCTGCTGTAACTCTGGCTTGGGCGGGGAGTGGAATGGATCCGATCGCGACTGTATGAATAAGCCTCCTGCTGAACCAAGGCTGTCTGAAGAAGCTCCCAAACCTGACGCATCTCAACCACCGCCGGAGACTCACCTTCAATCGGGATGGCCGCCAGCCGTGAAGCGGCAGCGACAATGTTGCCCATCGGGTTAGAATAATGACCTGGTAGTGTCGGGACATGCTGTGTCACAATGTTGTTCTGGCGAGGCGGATCCACCGAACGCGGCTGAACCGGCGCCCCCGCTCCAGGTGCCTCCACCCGGTTTACGACCGGCGGATTACTGGTCCCTTCTCCTGGGGTATTAAAGAGGTTCCTAGCTTCATAAACCGGCGGCAGGCGAGATCGGTACCTCCTCTTTAGGACATCGTTCGACGCACTCTGATCCAGCATAAGCCGGTAAGCCTGTGCATCCAATGCGGCCCGCTCCGCAGCCATCCTGGAATCCTCAGCTGCCAAGTCGGCTTTGGCCTGGGTGATCTGATCATTCACTTTTGCAATCTCCGCACTGTGTGCATCCTGATCCGCCGGGTTAACCTCCGCCATCAGCGTTGCCAAAGCGTCAAACGAATCAGATAGAACCTGAGCCGGCGGTCTCACAGGGCCTCCTGCCCCGGCCGCTGTTGCTGCTGTTGATCCGGAAATTATTGCCGCCGCGGTTGAAGAGTGGAGCGCTGGTTGTGTACCGGCCATGAAGATCGCAACCCGGTTCGGCAGATCCAAGGGGTCCGAAATACTGTCGCCATCGGAACAGCCCTCAATCCGGCCATCTTGCAACTGATACAGCGAATCGGTCTCTCCGGTTGATGACTCGTCGCCGGAATAAATGACGGTTTCACCACCAGATTCTGATCTATCCTCAGATTCCCCTCCGTGAATGACTCCCACGAAGGCACGCTTCATGACCGGCTTGACCCGGGCAGATCTCGCACGCTGAGCCGTCTCGACGAGGTCGGTGCAGATGTCCGGCTCAGGGCCCGGTTCTCCGATTTTGCCAATGAAAACGTGTATGCCACCAAAGGGGACCTGGTACCCGTACTCGATCGAGGCGGCCTCGGGGCCCCAGCCTGCATTGTCGATGTAGAGCTTGCCGCGACGAATTTTGGTCATCCGGCCCACAGCGTAACCCTTGAGTCCTTCGAAGCTGCCCTCTAAGAATTCGAAACCATTGTGCGATAGCCCCACGGTGGGCGCCAACTGTCATGGTTTTGTCACGGCAGATGTCCTAGAGAAAGGACTTAGTCGTGGAGCCATCACTACAGGTTAACTTAAAGGGGTTAAAGCGGACAAGGGACGCAAGAGAGTTTATACTGGTTCGGCCCCTTGCGGTGAAGGTAAAAGCCTACGATCCAGTTGTTGTGGGATTGCTTGGGTTTTGATGACCAGGGAGCGAATACGCTTTGCCTGAGTCTCGAGTTGTTATCTGTTGTCCTTGAACCGTCGCCGGGTCGTCCCCTTATATACATGGGTTGATGCCCGTCGGTTTACAGAATCCCGAGGCCGGCTCATAAACGTGTTCGGCTCGGTCTCTGCTCTTTCTATCTTACAACACAAGTTTACATATCAATACCAGTTTATGTCTACAGGCTTAAACCGGCTTTGGGCCCTGGGCCTTCATAAAGCGTCACCGTCTGTCTTCATGGGCTTCAGATATAATGAACTACTTATGGGGTTAACCCGGCCTCTCCTGGTCGGTTTACGCCCAGTGGTAATATCCCCAACAGGTACCTTGCTGCACTTTTGTTACTACTACCATTACTTGCTCTTTAGAAATTATCTTGCTATCAAACTACTCCGCTACTTACAATTTCAAGACTTGCAGACATTACCTTACTAAAAACTACTTGTCATTTCCTTCTGCTCCCAGTTGGGTTCGACACTCTTACTTATCGAAAAGAGCTACAATTGATCACCTATACTTGTAGGTCATCAAGGCTATTTTCTGGCGCCATTGCCGGGGAGTGAAGCGCCTTTGGTAAGTGGAATTTGGTAAGGAAACATTTATATAGTGTGCTGAAATTTATTGTCACTTGTTACTATGGAAAGCAATCCTTTGAGGGGTTTGTTTAGGGTATCTTCACCTCGTACGGAACCAGAATTAGCTACCCCTCAACCTACAGCACCTACTGAAAATATTAAATATGAAATTCCTTCGCATATGATAGAACAACTGCTAGCTAATCCTTATGCAGGAGATGGAACCGAACATCGTGATATGCACTTGATATATGTAGAACAAATTTGTGGATTGTTTAAGCTTGCAGGTCTACCCAGGGATGAAGTTATGAAGAAGGTTTTCCTTATCTTTGAAGGGAAAAGCATTAGCATGGCATAGGCTATGCGATGATATTGGATCATGGAATTGGAATCGTTTGAAATTGGAGTTCCACCAAAAAAATTATCCTATGCATCTAGTTCATCGTGATCGGAATTATATATATAATTTTTGGCCTCGTGAAGGAGAAAGTATCGCTCTAGATTGGGGGAGGCTTAAGTCAATGTTATATTCATGCCCCAATCATGAGCTCTCAAGAGAAATTATTATCCAGAATTTTTATGCTCGGCTTTCTCGTAATGATCAAACCATGCTTGATACTTCTTGTGCTGGTTATTTTATGGAGAAGACTATTGAATTCCTGTGGGATCTTTTAGAAAGAATTAAATGCAACTCTGAAGATTGGAAACTCGACAAAGGTAAAGATTCAGGTATTAAACTTAAGTATGATTGTGTTAAATCTTTTTTGGATACCGGCTTTTCAAAAGTTTAGCACTAAATATGGACTTGACTCAGAGATAGTAGCCTCCTTTTGTGAATCATTTGCTACTCATGTTGAACTCCCTAAAGAGAAGTGGTTTAAATATCACCCACCTATTAAAGAAGAAATTAAAGAATCGGTACTAGTTAAAGAAGAAACTATAATTTACAATGTTGATCCAGTTGTTCCTTCAACTTATATTGAGAAACCACCTTTCCCTGTTAGGATAAAGGAACATGCTAAAGTTTCAACTATGGTTAACAGATTAGAGTAGAACCTAGCATTGCTATGGTTTCAGCTATATTAGAACAACAAAACCTGATGAACAGATTAGAGTAGAACCTAGCATTGCTATGGTTAAAGATCTCTTGGAAGAAGGTATAGATGGGCATGTTATTTACTTTTGTGAAGAAGCTGCTTGAATTGCCAAACCTGATAAAAAGGATAAACACAGACCTGTTGTTGGCATGCCTGTCATCTCAGTTAAAATAAGAGATCACTGTTATCGTGGTTTATGTGACATAGCTGCTAGTGTGAGTGCTATTCCTTACACCTTATATCAAGAAATTATGAATGACATAGCACCCCCAGAAATAGAAGACATAGATGTTACTATTAAACTTGCTAATAGAGACACCATATCACCAAATGGGATTGTTAGAGATGTTGAAGTCTTGTGAGGGAAAATAAAATACCCTACTGATTTTCTTGTTCTTGGTTCCCCACAAGATGACTTTTGTCCCATTATCTTTGGTAGACCTTTCTTGAACACAGTTAATGCTAAGATAGATTGTGAGAAACAAACTGTCGGTGTTAGTTTTGGTGATGAGTCTCATGAGTTTAAGTTTTCCAAGTTTAGTAGAAAGCTTCATGAAAAAGAATTACCTAGTAAATATGAATTAATTGGTCTTGCTTCTATTGTTGTACCACCAACTGATCCTTTAGAACAATATTTGCTAGGCCATGAAAATGATTTACATATGCATGAAAGAAATGAAATAGATAAAAATTTCTTTGAACAACGTCCTCTGCTTAAACACCATTTTCATATTGAAAGTCTAGGAGGTCCTCCTCCACCTAAATGTCATCCTGTGTTTGAATTAAAACAATTGCCAGACACTTTGAAATATGCTTATCTTGATGAAAAGAAGATATACCATGTTACTATTAGTGCTAACCTTCCAGAACATGAAGAAGAAAGATTATTGAAAGTTCTAAGGAAGCACCGAGCTGCTATTGGATATACTCTTGATGATTTAAAGGGCATTAGTCCCACTCTATGTCAGCACAAAATTAATATGGAACTTGATGCTAAACCCGTTGTTGATCACCAACGCTGGTTAAAACCGAAGATGGAAGAAGTGGCAAGAACGGAAATATTAAAACTTCAGCAAGCACGTATAATCTATCCTATAGCTGATAGTAGATGGGTAAGTCATGTTCATTGTGTTCCTAAGAAAGGAGGTATAACTGTTGTTTCTAATGATAAGAATGAACTTATTCCACGGAGAATTGTTACAGGCTATAGAATGGTAATTGATTTTAGAAAATTAAACAAAGCAACTAGAAAAGATCATTACCCTTTGCCTTTTATTGATCAAACGCTTGAAAGATTATCTAAGCACACACAATTTTGCTTCCTTGATGGATATTCTATTTTTTCACAAATACCTGTTTCTCAACCTGATCAAGAAAAGACCACTTTTACTTGTCCTTTTAGAACCTATGTGTTGGGGATATTACACTGGGCGTAAACCGACCAGGAGAAGCCGGGCTAACCCCATAGTGGCTCATTATATCTGAAGCCCATGAAGACAGAGACAGTGACGCTTTATGAAGGCCCAGGGCCCAGAGTCGGTTTAAGGCCCGTAGATGTAAACCGACATTAGCATGTAAACTTGTGCTGTAAGATAAAAAGAGCAGAGACCGAGGCGGACACGTTTATGAGCCGGCCTTGGGATTCTGTAAACCGACGGCCGTCAACCCATGTATATAAGGGGACGACCCCGCGGCGGTTCGAGGACAACAGACAACAACTCTAGACTCAGGCAAAGCGTATTCGCTCCCTGGTCAACGAAACCCAAGCAATCCCACAACAACTGGATCGTAGGCTTTTACCTTCACCGCAAGGGGCCGAACCAGTATAATTTCTTTTGCGTCCCTTGTCCACTTTAACCCCTTTAAGTTAACCCGTAGCGATGGCTCCACGACTAAGTCCTTTTTGTAGGACATCTGCTGTGACAAAACCAATGACACTATGCTTATAGACGTATGCCTTTTGGTTTATGTAATGCACCTGCTAACTTTCAAAGATGTATGACTTCTATATTCTCTGACTTTTGTGAAAGGATTGTTGAGGTTTTCATGGATGACTTCTCTATTTATGGGAAGTCTTTTGATGATTGTTTAAGCAATCTTGATCGAGTTTTGCAGAGATGCGAGCAAACAAATCATGTCTTGAATTGGGAGAAGTGCCACTTTATGGTTAATGACGGCATTATCTTGGGTCATAAAATTTCTGAAAGAGGTATTGAAGTGGACCAAGCTAAGGTTGATGCAATTGAGAAAATGTCGTGTCCTAAAGATATAAAAGTTATTCGTAGTTTCCTAGGTCATGCTGGTTTCCATAGGAGATTTATCAAAGACTTCTCTAAAAATTCTAGGCCTCTTACTAGTCTCTTGCAAAAGGGTATTCCCTTTGTTTTTGATGATGATTGTTTACAAGCCTTTGAAACACTCAAGAAAGCCTTAATATCTGCACCTATTGTTCAACCACCTGATTGGAACTTGCCTTTTGAAATTATGTGCGATGCTAGTGATTATGTTGTTGGTGCTGTTCTAGGACAAAGAGTTGATATTGAATGTTATTCATTATGCCAGTAAAACTCTAGACAGTGCTCAAAGAAACTATGCTACTACTGAAAAAAAATTAGCAGTTGTGTTTGCTTGTGATAAATTTAGATCTTATATTGTTGATTCCAAAGTAACTATTCACACAGACCATGCTGCTATTAAATATCTTATGGAAAAGAAAGATGCTAAACCTAGACTTATTCGATGGGTTCTCTTGTTACAAGAATTTGATTTACATATCATTGATAGAAAAGGAGCTGAGAACCGAGTAGCTGATAATTTGTCTAGGCTTGAAAATGTGCTTGATGACCCACTACCTATTGATGATAGTTTCCTGATCAGCAGTTAGCTGCAATAAATGTTTCTCATAGTACTCCTTGGTATGCTGATTATGGTAATTACATTATTGCTAAATATTTACCACCTAGCTTTACATACCAACAAAAGAAAAAAATTCTTCTATGATTTAAGACATTACTTTTAGGATGACCCACATCTGTATAAAGGAGTAGATGGTATTATTAGACGTTGTGTACCTGAGCATGAACAGGGACAAATCCTACGGAAATGTCACTCCAAATCTTATGGAGGGCATCATGCTAGAGATAGAACTGCTCATAAGATATTGAAGTCTGGATTTTATTGGCCTACTCTCTTCAAAGATGCCCATAAGTTCGTATTATCTTGTGATGAATGTCAAAGAATAGGTAATATCGGTAAGCGTCAAGAAAGCCTATGAATTATTCACTTGCTGCTGAACCATCGTATGTTTGGGGATTTGATTACATGGGACCTTTTCCTTCCTCTAATGGGTATACACATATTTTGGTTTCTGTTGATTATGTTACTAAATGGGTAGAAGCTATTCCAACTAGTAGTGCTGATCACAACAACTCTATTAAAATGCTTAATGAAGTTATTTTCCCAAGGTTTGGAGTCCTTAGATATTTAATGACTGATGGTGGTTCACACTTTATTCATGGTGCTTTCGGTAAGATGCTTGCCAAGAATGATGTTAACCATAGAATTGCATCACCCTATCACCCTCAGTCTAGTGGTCAAGTTGAACTTAGCAATAGAGAAATAAAATTAATTTTGCAAAAGACTGTCAATAGGTCCAGAAAGAATTGGTCTAAGAAATTAGATGATGCACTTTGGGCTTATAGAACATCATATAAAAATCCTATGGGTATGCCTCCTTATAAAATGGTTTATGGAAAAGCTTGTCATTTGTCTCTTGAGTTAGAACATATAGCATTTTGGGCAATCAAAGAACTAGACTATGATTTCAAACTTACTGGTGAAAAGAGGTTATTTGATATTAGCTCACTAGATGAATGGAGAACCCAAGCTTATGAAAATGCAAAATTATTCAAAGAGAAAGTTAAAAGATGGCATGACAAAAGAATCCAAAAGCATGAGTTTAAAGTCAGAGAATATGTTCTTTTTTACTACTCTCGTTTAGATTCTTTGCAGGCAAACTCCTCTCAAAATGGGAAGGCCCATATGTCATCGAGGAGTTTTACCAGTCTGGAGCCATCAAAATAAATAATCCCGAAGGTTGTCAATGGGCAATGAATAAAGCATTATATCTCAGGTATGCCCATTAACGTTGAAAGTAATATTATCCAAACTTTGACACTGGAAGAACACATAAAAGAGCCCTTTCGGAACACTCCAGAATTGTGGAAACAATGAGGTACGGGATACGGTAAGTAAACAGACTTCAAAAAATCCGCAATTTTTTATCAGTTTTGGAATATTTAAGAATTTTGGAAATAAAGAAACTTCCAGGAAGCGTCCCCCGGTGGGCACAAGACACCAGGGCGCGCTAGGTGCCTGGCGCGCCCAGGTGGGTTGTGCCCACCTAGGACACCTTCCGCACTCAGTTTTTCTCCCGTATGCTTGTCCTCCAAGATAAAAAAATTATATATACTTCCCGAACCTATTGATCACCGTATCGCGAAGAAATCCTCTGTTCTCTTTTCTTGTTGCTTTCCTGTTAGATCTGAAAATATGTCTTCCCAAGACTCTGAGGGTGAGAGCTATGTTGCTGATTTCATCGCAAATCCCAAACCCTATGGGGATAAGGGGCACTATAGCTGGACCTCCGAAGAAGAAGAAGATGAATCGGTTCCTCCCCGGTTCAAAAACGAGAGCATGGAGGCATTATGCAAGAAGATAATAAAACTTGAGATGGATAACGACGAGTTGAGGATAGATAATTTTATTCTTCATCAGAAACTGGAGGAAGCGAAGGGGAAACCCTCCACCTTCTCACCACCACCATTGCCATGGAAATCCGAGAACACTACTTCATCACCACCATCATCTTCTTCACCACCAAAGGAGAACTGAGTATCGGGTATGGGCACTCCCCTTGGCTTCCGCCAAGCTTGGGGGAGGTGCCCCGGTATCGTATCATCCCACTATCTTTTTTGCCTTTACTTATTTTAGTTCGATCTTTTGCATTAGATGAATAAAAGTTAGTTCGATCCTTTCTTCCTCGAGAGTTTGCTTAGTGATCTATCCTTGTAATCGTGTGCAAGTTATAAAATAAAGTCTAGTTTGAGTTTTTGCTTTCTTTACTTTCATGTTGCAAATAAAGAAGGAAAAAGAGAAAGGAAAGAAATAAATTAAATCAATAAAATCATATACTAATCCTACGGTAGGTGATGGCACCACATAAGGAAAAGTATAAGTAGAAAATTTTATTAGAGATTGACAAACATAGCATTAGTCAATGATGCAACTCATGAAAGAATTAATAAGGGAAGAGAAGATTCACATATAAGTATACTATCCTAGAAATATTTTGTGATTGTCAGCCCTCATCAAAATATTATATGCCAAAATTGTTGATGTTGTACAAGGCAGACAACTTAATGATTTATGTTTGTTTATATTCACATAGAAGTCTATTGTCATAGATCCTTTAACATGTGATGCTTGGCCCCTATCTTTGCTAGCCAAAAATTCCGCACTAAGTAAAGATACTACTTCTGCATCAAAAAACCCTTAAACCCAAATCTTATTTTCAAGTGTCCACCATACCTACCTAGGGATTGAGCAAGATCCCTCAAGTAAGTTTTCATCGGTGCAAAAAGGCAATAAAAATTGCTTCTATAAGTGTGAGATCATTTAGTGTAGGAGAAAATTGAGCGTTGCACGAACTTGTGATGGTGAAGAATAAAATTGACAGACTGCATAATAAAGGTCGCTATCACAAGGGGCAATGCAACATGACGTTCTTTTGAACTAAGGGGTTAAGCATACAAACAGATAAGCGCATGGCAACCTCTGCTTCCCTCTACGGAGGGCCTATCTTTTACATTTATGTATTTACTTTTATGCAAAGAGTCAAAGTTTTCCTTCTATTCCTTTTTATTTTTCTCCTTTGGCAAGCATCATGTGGCGAGGAAAGATCTAGGCACATATGTCCAGTTGAATATAGATACCATGAGTTATTATTGTTCACATCACCCTTGAGATGAATATGTTGGGAGGCGAAACTTTAAGCCCCTATCTTTCTATGTGTCCGGTTGAAACGTTTTGCTCATGGGTAGAGGTGAGTGTTAGCAATCATAGAAGATTATATGATGGTTGAGTATGTGGACTTGCCTAAAGGCTCCGATACGTGACCCTTCCTGAAAAGATGATGAATTGTAGTTGCAAAGTTGACTGAGAACATAGTTTATTGGTTTCTAATAAATTTTTTG
Source organism: Triticum aestivum (assembly GCF_018294505.1). Taxonomy (NCBI): domain Eukaryota; kingdom Viridiplantae; phylum Streptophyta; class Magnoliopsida; order Poales; family Poaceae; genus Triticum; species Triticum aestivum. The sequence goes on from NC_057805.1 coordinate 287,102,457, forward strand.
CTTTATACTTCGATTGTGTGATGAACTATTACTTATTCATGAGAAGTATATGATAAAAGTTCTATGATAAAAGTCCGATGTTTAATTTTGTTGCTGTTATAATAATCAACATGATGCTTCTATGTCCGTATTTTGTTTTTATTGACACCTCTCTCCCTGATGACCCACAAGTATAGGGGATCTATCATAGTCCTTTCGATAAGTAAGAGTGTCGAACCCAACGAGGAGCAGAAGGAAATGATAAGCGGTTTTCAGCAAGGTATTCTCTGCAAGCACTGAAATAATAGGTAACAGATAGTTTTGTGATAAGATAATTGGTAACGAGCAACAAGTAACAAAAGTAAATAAAGTGCAGAAAAGTGGCCCAATCCTTTTTGTAGCAAAGGACAAGCCTGGACAAACTCTTATATAGAGAAAAGCGCTCCCGAGGACACATGGGAATTATCGTCAAGCTAGTTTTCATCACGTTCATATGGTTCGCGTTCGGTACTTTGATAATTTGATATGTGGGTGGACCGGTGCTTGGTTGCTGTTCTTACTTGAACAAGCATCCCACTTATGATTAACCCCTATTGCAAGCATCCGCAAATACAAAAGAAGTATTAAGGTAAACCTAACCATAGCATGAAACATATGGATCCAAATCAGCCCCTTACAAAGCAACGCATAAACTAGGGTTTAAGCTTCTGTCACTCTAGCAACCCATCATCTACTTATTACTTCCCAATGCCTTCCTCTAGGACCAAATAATGGTGAAGTGTCATGTAGTCGACGTTCACATAACACCACTAGAGGAGAGACAACATACATCTCATCAAAATATCGAACGAATACCAAATTCACATGACTACTAATAGAAAGACTTCTGCCATGTCCTCAGGAACAAACGTAACTACTCACAAAGCATATTCATGTTCATAATCAGAGGAGTATTAATATGCATAAAGGATCTGAACATATGATCTTCCACCAAATAAACCAACTAGCATCAACTACAAGGAGTAATCAACACTACTAGCAACCTACAGGTACCAATCCCAGACTTAGAGACAAGAATTGGATACAAGAGATGAACTAGGGTTTGAGATGAGATGGTGCTGGTGAAGATGTTGATGGAGATTGCCCTCTCCCGATGAGAGGAGTGTTGGTGATGACGATGGTGATGATTTCCCCCTCCCGAGGGAAGTGTCCCCGGCAGAACAGCTCTGCCGGAGCCCTAGATTGGTTCCACCAAGGTTCCGCCTCGTGGCGGCAGTGTCTCGTCCCGAAAGCTAGCTTATGATTTTTCTTCGGACGAAAGACTTCATATAGCAGAAGATAGGCACTGGAGGGCCAACAGAGGGCCCACGAGGCAGGGGGCGCGCCCCCACCCTCGTGGACAGGTGGAGGCCCCCTGACGTGGATTCTTCTTCCAGTATTTTTTTTATTTCCAAAAATAACTTTCGTGGAGTTTTAGGACTTTTGGAGTTGTGTAGAATAGGTCTCTAATATTTGCTCCTTTTCCAGCCCAGAATTCCAGCTGCCGGCATTCTCCCTCCTTATGTAAACCTTGTAAAATAAGAAAGAATAGGCATAAGTATTGTGACATAATGTGTAATAACAACCCATAATGCAATAAATATCGATATAAAAGCATGATGCAAAATGGACGTATCAACTCCCCCAAGCTTAGACCTTGCTTGTCCTCAAGCGGAAGCCGATAACGATAAATATGTCCACATGTTTAGAGGTAGAGGTGTCGATAAAACAAAATACGTACATGAGGGCATCATGATTATTCTCATAACCGCAACATATATGGATAATGTCGTATGATTTCTTATGCTCCAGTAATAATCTATTCACAATGCAAAGTATGAATCAGAAACTTTATAGAGAACTAACAAACTATAATCTCAGTCATTGAGGCAATTGCAATTTATCATAACATCAGAAAGAGTCTATGTCAGAGCTTTCTAGCAAGTCCACATACTCAACTATCATTTAGTCTTTCATAATTGCTAACACTCACGCAATACTTGTGGTTACGGAGTTTTAATCGGACACAGAGAAAGATAGGGGCTTATAGTTTCGCCTCCCAACATTTTACCTCAAGGGTAATGTCAACAATAATAACTCATGCTAACTTACATCCAATTAGATATATATATCAGGATCTTTCCAACACACTGTGCTTGCCAAAGGATAAAATATAAAAAGGAAAGGTGAAGATCACCATGACTCTTGCATAAGGTAGAAGATAATAAAAGATAGGCCCTTCGCACAGGGAAGCAGAGGTTGCCATGCGCTTTCAGGGTTGGATGCACAAAATCTTAATGCGAAAGAACGTCACTTTATATTGCCACTTGTGATATGAACCTTTATTATGCAGTCCGTCGCTTTTATTTCTTCCACATCACAACATCGTATAAAGCTTATTTCCTCCACACTAATCAATCATACATATTTAGAGAGCAATTTTTATTGCTTGCATCAATGACAACTAACTTGAAGGATCTTACTCAATCCATAGGTAGATATGGTGGACTCTCATGGCAAAACTGGGTTTAAGGGTTTTTGGAAGCACAAGTAGTATCTCTACTTGGTGCAAGGAATTTGGCTAGCATGAATGTCACGCCCAATATGCGACCCTATCCGAGAGGAACTCGAAGGTCCCACCAAGGATAGACCCGCATATTGAAACGCTTTTGCAAGGTGGATATCATTACATCAACATTACATAATATATGGGGATACATACAACGCATACAAATGCCGCAAGAATACATCAATACATCATACATAAGATGAACATCCGACTACGGATGAAACACAAACAGAAGCTCAAACGACATCCACTCTGCTAGCCCAGGCTGCCGACCTGGAACCTATCCCCTGATCGAAGAAGAAGCAGAAGAAGAAGAACTCCAAAACAAGTAACATCGCTCTTGTGTCATGATCATCGCAAAACCTGTACCTGCAACTGCTGTTGTATTAATCTATGAGCCACGAGGACTCAGCTATCCCATTACCATGGGTATCAAGACTAGCAAAGCTCAATGGGTAAGGAAGGGGGTAAAGTGGTGAGGATGCAGCAGCGACTAAGCAAGTATGGTGGCTAACTTACGCAAATAAGAGCGAGAAGAGAAGCAACGGAATGATCGTCAACTAGTAATGATCAAGAAGTGATCCTGAACTCCTACTTACGTCAAACATAACCCAAAAACTGTGTTCACTTCCTGGACTCCGCCGAAAAGAGACCATCACGGTGACACACGCGGTTGATGCGTTTTATTTAAGTCTAGTGTCAAGTTCTATACAACCGTACATTAACAAATTCCCATCTGCCACATAACCGCGGGCACGGCTCTCAAAAGTTCAAACCATGCAGGGGTGTCCCAACTTAGCCCATTATAAGCTCTCACGGTCAACGAAGGATATTCCTTCTCCCGGGAAGACCCGATCAGTCTCGGAATCCCGGTTTACAAGACATTTCGACAATGGTAAAACAAGACCAGCAAAGCCGCCCGATGTGCCGACAAATCCAGATAGGAGCTGCACATATCTCGTTCTCAGGGCACACCGGATGAACACTACGTAAAACTAAAACCAGACCTCAAGTTTCCCCGAGGTGGCGCTGCAAGTGGCTCTAGTTTGGACCAACATTCAGAGGAACACTGGCCTGGGGGGGTTAAAATAAAGATGACCCTCGGGAGCGCGACTCCCAAGCGAAAAAGGCTTAGGTAGGCAAATGGTAAAACCAAGGTTGGGCCTTGCTGGAGGAGTTTTATTCAAAGCGAACTGTCAAGGGGTCCCCATAACACCCAACCGCGCAAGGAACGCAAAATCAAGGAACATAACACCGGTATGATGGAAACTAGGGCGGCAAGAGTGGAACAAAACACCAGGTGTCGTGGAATAGTCACGGCAGATGCCCTTGTGAAAGGAATTAGTCGTGGAGCCATCGCAACTAGGAAGCTTAAAGGGGTTAAAGCGGGACAAAGGATACGAGGGTTATACTGGTTCGGCCCCTTACGGTGAAGGTAAAAGCCTACTGCAGTTGAGGTGGAATTACTAGGGTTTTGATGACCAGGGAGCGAATCCGATATGCCTGGCTACCGATTTTATGTTACTTGTCCTGAACCGCCGCTGGGTCGTCCCTTTATATAGAGAGGTTAACGCCCAGCGGCTCTCAGAGTCCCGGCCGGCTCATAAACAGTGTCCGGCTCGGAATCTTAACTATTCTTACCTTATAATACAAGTCATGCCATAACGGCAGTTTATCACTACGGGCCTCAAGTCACCTATGGGCCTTAGGCCCTTACTGAACCGCCATCTTCAACCTGTCCTTGGGCTTCTTAATGAAGTGTCGTCGCAACGTAACCCGGCCATCCTGAGCGGGTTACACCAGTAGCTATATCCCCAACATTAGGCCCCAGATTGATTTGAACCGGTTCATGTCAATCTTCAATACCTTAAGAAAAAATCTTCTGGCTTCTGTTTGTGCAAAGGTTATAACCCGCCATGACGTCATCTCCTGGATTCTTGGTAACCCGCCGTGACGTCATCCGCCATTAATGCACGTTCTGCCCAACGTATCTCAACGGATCCTTATCTTAATAACCGTCTCGAAAACCGAGGCGCCTCTATAGCTGGATAATCATGCTTTCAGCCTCCTCGTTTCTTGCGCCCACTTATCAGCCTTCCCTTATAAATAGGCCCGACCGGGTCCTTTCTCATTCTTCCCTTTCCATCGTCTTCCTCCTCTCGACGCCTCAGAACCCGAGCTCCGCCGCCGCCGCGCATCTCGTCTTCCTCAGCCTCAGCCGCTGCATCAACCTGAGCTAGTCCAGAGAACGGCGGCGACTCTCCGCAGTGAATCTGCAACTGTAAGTCTTCCTCTTCTCGAACGTCAGATCTGCATTAGGGTTCCGCGTTTCTTTCGTGTTCTTCGTAGTTCATCTCGGTTTCTTCATAATTCTTCCACCGCGGTTTCTTTTGATCCGAAAAGCAGTACAGAACTCCTGCGGTAGCTGTTTCGCGTCCTTTTTCAATACTAGCAGATCCCTTTCGCTTGCAAAAAGACCTCATTGGAGCTTATGAACTCATCTGTACCAGTTTTTAAGTTCTAGAAAATTTTCTTTTCTGCACGACCATTTGATCCAAAATAATAGCTCCAGTTTGTGAAACTTGTTTGTGCAACACTTAGGCAAAAACTGCATCTGTTAGCCATGACGGCTCTTACCGCCGGCTTAACGAGGCAATGCTCAATGAATGATCCTGATCACTCATAGCGGATTTAAATAATCTAATTGCTACTGTTTCCCATGGCGGCTTAAACAATCTGACACAATTAGCCATATATCATTAGGCCCCTTCGTAAGCCGCCATCTTGAATATGAATTGAAGTATTTTCTCCGGCTTAAATTTGAACCGGAAATTTTTATTTTTTCATAGGCTTCCATCCTTCATAATGCCGCCCAAGGCTCCCAAAGCACCCATCACATGTAACTGGGTTAAATCCACCGTCACTGATAGCATCTTAGCTGATTTTGTAAAGACTGGTTACCTGCCGAAGAAAGAGGTCATGTCCTATCGTGCTCCTGATCCGTCAGAAGAAAAACCTCAACCCAAGGATGGGGAAGTTGTCATCTTTACTGATCACATGAACCGGGGCTTTGCTCCACCCGGCTCAAAAAATTTCAGAGACGTCCTGCACTTTTTTGACCTGCGACCTCAAGACATCGGACCCAATTCCGTGTCAAATATCTGCAATTTCCAAGTGTTCTGTGAGGTGTACCTTGGAGAAGAACCCAGCTTATTACTCTTTAGAGAGTTATTTTATCTGAACCGCCAAAACGAATGTGCCAATGGGCCCAGCTTGGAACTCGGCGGAATCTCAATCCAACGACGGAGAGATTGTCTCTTCCCTTATGCTGAGCTGCCAAGTCACCCTAAAGATTGGAACCAGACATGGTTCTACTGTCAAGACACTTCTCCGACTGATGAGAACCCTTTGCCCGGCTTTCGCACCCAGCGACTGGAGTCAAATCACCCCTTGCCAGATAAATTATCTCCAGCTGAACGCCAACCACTTGCTCCCACCATCAACAAGATCAAAGCTCTTCTGGGGAACGGCCTAAATGGCATTGATCTGGTCCGGGTTTGGATTGCTTGGCGTGTTATCCCCTTAAGCCGCCGCCCCGGCTTGATGTGCGATTACACTGGCCTGAACAATGATCCTCTATGGCACAGTTCCGACGACTTACCCGAAGACGTTGTTGATGACATGACCAAGTCTCTTCTGAATGAAAGCCTGGCCGATTGCGGGAAAGTGAGCTTAAGCCCTTTCTGCAAAGCTAACCCAGCTCCAGCGGTAAGCCATTGACTTGAGCATTTTACTTCCCACCTTGATAATGTTGTCTTTACTCAAAAACCTTTGTTGCAATTTGCTGGCTGATGACAAATTTTGGAAGGTCAAGTATGACCATGAGGCTGCAAAGAGAGCCAGAAAAGCTAAGAAAGCCGCCAGGAAAGCCGCTCCCCGTAAGAAGGGAAGCAAGCCTAGCGCCTCGGATATGTTTCATCTGGACGATACCTCCGAGTCAGAGGTAGCTCTTGACTCTTTAGGTTCCTTTTTAACCATCTTATTGACACTGATTATCAGCAGGAGGATACAGGAGCGAGTACTGCAGTGATTGAAGAGGTAACTATAATTTCCTCCGACTCCGAGCCTTTGCCGAGACAGAAAGTCCGAAGAGTAACCCGGAAAGTAAGATTTTCACATCCTTTAGCTTATCAAGATCCTCGATATCTTTTGAAGCGACAGATTCATGAAAGTCGGAGGCAAACCCGAACCAGCAAAGATGCAGACCTCTCCTCCGGCTTACCTGATGCAACAAGAAAACGCCGGACTGAGGTTACCTCTGATTTACATTCTTTGTATCCTTTAGCGGTTTTCACTCGTCAATCACTCAATTTTTCTGACTCAAACTATCAGGGGAGTTCACCTTCTTCCGGCGACTCAATGTAATCTAACATGCCGGCTTTCAAAACCGTCCCAGGGTAATGATAATCTGTTTATCTTGTGTTTATCTTACTCATGTTTTTTTACTAACCCTTTGATTCCCAGTGTGCAAGTGAAGCCCAGCAAGAAAGCAAGGAGAAGTACGCCAGCCGACGAGCCGATCTTGGCTGAATCAGAGCTCAGAGCGGCTGCTGCCGATACTTCCGTTCCTGAGCCGCCGCCTGAACCAGCTCATGACGCTCCAACTTCCACCACTGATCCATCTGTCAAACAAACTATGGAAGGCTCTGAAAACCCGGAGATCCCCAGCTCGGCCATGATGGATGACCTGGAGGTCGAAATCACCCGGACGGACTTTGTTGAACCGGGGAGACCTACCGCACTGGCCAAATGTTCTGCCAAAGAAGAACTTCTGGAACGCCGCAAAGCCAAACTGAACGTTACTACTTATGCTCATCTGAGTATTGGAGACAACGTCACTGGCTATTTGAATCAAGTGCACAACAGCCGTGACTTGGAAATTTACATGGTGAAGCAGATTCACCAAAAATCTGAGGTATAATTCTCATTGCTTATTCCTTAGTTATCTTAACTCTACCAGCCCCCAAGTCTACTGCTTATGATCAAATATGTTGTAGAATTAACACCAGCTTAGTAATTACTGCAAGAAAACCGGCTTATCCGGTAGCGCCCAAAGTCCGGCTTAGATAGCAGATTTGATCCAGCCCTCACCGTGTTTTAACCAAGTATTTGAACAGCAACATGCATTAGCCCCCAAGTGCCAAGTACCTTTGCCTGCAAAGTGCTTGGGACTTACTTTCATAAACCGCCACTGTAAATAGAGTTCTTCAGCATACATTAGCCCCCAAGTGCCAAGTGTCTTTGCTTGCAAAGTGCTTGGGACTTAATATTGCATTATGATCACCCTAACTGTGACCCGGAATTTATACAGGCCGCCATTAATCAATTTGAGTCGGAGATCTCTGAACTGAAGACTCTATTGAAAACTCAAGAGAATGAGACCCAAAAGGCAAATTCCAAGTTTGAATTCAGTGTATCTGCTCAAGAGAAACTGAAAAAGAAGTTTGAAGCAGGAAGAAAGGCCTGGGCTGATGAAAAGGCCGCTTTGCTCAACCGGGCTGAACAAGCGGAGGCTACTCTTGTAGAAACAACCGCCGAATTATCCGGCTTAAAACGCCATGTATCTCAGATGGTCTCAGCAATCTTTGGTAAGTTACTCTGCAAGTGTTAGCTATTTTAAATCTTTTTCAACAAGTATCTCAATTGTCATTAGCTCACCTGACTTTGCAATGCAGGCCCCAGGAGTTCCAATCTCAACCAGAGCATGCTGACAAAGCTGAAGGCCGTTTATACCCTGGTGGAACAACTCTACACCGGGTCACAACGTGCTTTAGCTGTCGTGGCTCTGTCAAATGAAGTTCCCACTCATCTGGCGGACGTGGTAAGGCGGCTTGCCGTGCTACCTCAATGATTCCAAGAACTGAGACGAGCTTCTGCAAGAGCCAGAGCCATAGCTGCATTAAGCCGGGCCAAGGCGTGGCTACCGGAGCTAGACCTGGCCGACATCGCCCTTGGGTATCCTAGCTTGAAGGAGGACGGCACTCCATTTGATCAGAAGGACTTCGCCGCTTGCGTAAAGTACATACGCCCTGTGGCCACTCTGATTGGCAACGATACAGATCTCACCAAGTATCAACCGGGTTATGATGCCGAGAATCAGAGAATTCCATCCCCGCGTTATGAAGCAATCAGCCTGATCCCTCCAACTCGTAAGCATACCTTCGCCCCTGAAGTTGACCCGGCCGAGTTAATTGATGATGAAGCTGAATTTGAAGCCTTGAATGGCATTGACTGGAAATCATCAACCTTCCAGGACAGCGAAACAGCCGGAGGAGCGGAAAGGGATGAACCAGAAGCTTCAGCCCAACAACACCTTTGATCCCTCAGGCGGCTCATGGTTATGTCTTGATAAAAAACAATGCCTCACTTTTTGGACTCGGGGAGTCATGTAATAGAGCAGGAAAATACTTAATTTTGTCGTGACATTGTGCATTTGTGTGGCGCTCAACACTTCTTAAGCCGCCATCTTATATTCACCCGTATTATACTGATCTTCTGCTTTCCTTGCTTTAATTGTCCTGCATATAGAACAAATCACAAGTACCTTGGCGGCTTACCGCCTGTGATCCTTCGATTATGCTGCCGGTTTATGCGATCCGAATAATGAGGTTGAGAACCCAACCCCGGTTTACCAGCACATATGATATTTATTATGTGCTATCAACGTTATTGATCAAGGTTAAGCCGGTGGAATAAAAACCACCCGTGAACACTTTAGATATGATCAAAAAGAACGTCAAGTAAAATCCAAAAATTGTTTGCAAGAAGAAATTTCAAAAAACCTTACGGCCTCTGGTTCGAATATGACCGGAAAACCGTCCCAAAGGGGTTAAGCTAAGATTCGAATACGATCATATAGCCCCCAGTGGCTTTGGTGTTGCCGATCAGGAGGGTACCGACAGCTATGTTCTCTTTGGTTCGAATACGACCTATGTTTGAACAGGAAGCCCCCAAATGACCTTGAGAGTTGTTTAACGACGCTGATTCGAATACGATCTACGTTGGTTCTCAAAAGGGGGTTGAGCTATGGTTCAAATATGACCAAGAAAACTCCCCAATGAGCTCGGCAATGTGCCGATCAAGAGGGTGTCGACAGCTATCTTCTCTTTGGTTCGAATATGACCTATGTTTGAACAGGAAGCCCCCTAGTGATCATAATTTTTAACGGCTAGATTTGAATACGATCGTAAGCCGGATCAGGCCCCAAGTGACCATGTGAGATCATAACGGAAATAACAATGACACATGTTACCTTTGAGGGGAAAAGGACAGAGGTCCTGCTTTATTATTTATCATAATATATACATTGTCACGGAAGTATGTACATTATGAGAGCCGGTGGCTCAAGTGTAATAAGGCCGAAGCTGAGCTATATTCCACGGCCGGCGGGTCTCCTCCTCCGACTTACGTGAATCTTTGTGCTCTCGAACATCGATGAGCTAGTATAACCCGTTCTACAAGTTCCTGCTGACCACAAAGGGCCCTTCCCGAGGTGGGGATAACTTGTGTGCATCTGTTTGATCCTGGATGAGCCGGAGCACCAAGTCACCTTCCTGAAAGGTTCTGGACTTAATCCGGTGGCTGTGATAGCGGCGCAGGTCTTGTTGGTAAATCGCCGAGCGAGCTGCTGCTATATCACGCTGTTCATCCAACAAGTCAAGAGCATCCTGACGTGTTTGTTCATTGTCCGTCTCAACATAAGCCGCCACACGAGGCGAGTCATGACGGATGTCGCTAGGGAGAACCGCCTCGGCTCCGTAAACCATGAAGAAAGGCGTATAACTCGTAGACCTATTAGGAGTAGTATTGATGCTCCATATCACAGAGGGTAACTCCTCCACCCAACAACCCGGTGTCCGCTGCAAAGGGACCAAAAGCCGGGGCTTGATGCCTTTCAAGATTTCCTGATTGGCTCTCTCAGCTTGACCATTGGATTGGGGGTGAGCCACTGATGAAACATCAAGTCGAATATGCTCTTGTTGACAAAATTCTTCCATGGCGCCTTTAGACAGATTGGTACCTTTGTCAGTTATAATGCTGTGTGGAAACCCAAAGCGAAATATCACCTTTTTCATGAACTGAACCGCCGTGGCCGCATCACACTTACTAACTGGCTCTGCCTCAACCCACTTTGTGAACTTGTCAACCGCCACCAAGAGGTGGGTCTTCTTATCCTTGGACCTTTTGAGAGGTCCAACCATATCAAGCCCCCAGACTACAAATGGCCAAGTGATTGGAATCATCCTCAACTCTTGAGCCGGCACGTGAGCACGTCTTGAGAACTTCTGACAATCGTCACATTTACTGACTAAGTCCTCTGCATCAGCATGAGCCGTCAACCAATAAAAACCGTGACGAAAAGCTTTTGCCACAAGGGATTTTGAGCCGGCATGATGGCCACAATCCCCCTCGTGCATCTCTCATAAAATTTCTTTCCCTTCCTCAGGGGAAAGACAACGCTGAAAAGCCCGAGTGACACTGCGATGATGCAAATCGCCATTGGCAATTATCATTGACTTAGACCGCCGGGTTATTTGTCTGGCCAAAATTTCATCCTCAGGCAATTCTCCCCGGGTCATGTAAGCCAAGTATGGCACTGTCCAATCTGGGATAACATGAATTGCCGCCACCAACTGTGCTTCAGGATCTGGAACAGCCAAGTCTTCCTCTATAGGTAACTTGACAGAAGGGTTATACAGAATATCCAAGAAAGTATTAGGCAGCACCGGCTTTCGCTGAGAGCCCAGCCGGCTTAAGGCATCAGCCGCCTCGTTCTTTCTGCGGTCAATGTGCTCTACTTGGTAACCCTGAAAGTGCCCAGCAATGGCATCAACTTCGCGGCGATAAGCCGCCATGAGAGGGTCCTTAGAGTCCCACTTGCCTGATGCTTGTTGAGCCACCAAGTCTGAGTCACCGAAACACCTTACCCGGCTCAAGCTCATCTCCTTAGCCATCCGAAGACCGTGGAGCAAGGCCTCGTACTCAGCCACATTGTTAGTACAGGGAAACATTAACCGTAGTACATAACAAATTTGTCACCTCAAGGGGAAGCTAACACGAGTCCAGCCCCCGAGCCCTCCAATTGCCTGGACCCGTCGAAGTGAATAGTCCAGTATGTATTATCCGGTTTCTCTTCAGGCATCTGCAGCTCTGTCCAATCGTTGATGAAATCTACCAATGCTTGTGATTTGATAGCCGTGCGTGGCACATACTTTAGACCATGAGGCCCAAGTTCAATGGCCCACTTAGCGACTCTTCCTGTGGCTTCTCTGTTTTGGATGATATGTCCTAAAGGAGCATAACTAACCACAGTGATAGGGTGGCCCTGGAAATATTGCTTAAGCTTCCGGCTTGCCATGAACACCCCATAAACAAGCTTCTGCCAATGTGGATACCGTTGCTTGGACACAATGAGTACTTCGCTGACGTAGTAAACCGGCCGCTGAACTGGATGTTCCTTACCCGCCTCCTTGCGCTCCACCACGACGGCCACACTTACGGCTCGTGTGTTAGCGGCTACATACAACAATAAGGGCTCCTTATCGACAGGAGCAGCAAGAATTGGCGGCTCAGCTAACTGCCTTTTCAAATCCTCAAAAGCAGCATTAGCAGCATCACTCCAGACAAAGTCATCTGTTTTCTTCATCATCTGATATAGTGGTATGGCCTTTTCGCCCAACCGGCTTATAAACCGACTCAAATCAGCGAGGTGACCCGCCAGACGCTGGACGTCATTTATGCACGCCGGCTTAGCCAGAGAGGTGATTGCCTTGGTCTTCTCCGAGTTAGCTTCAATGCCTCTGTGAGAAACCAGAAAACCCAAGAGCTTGCCTGCAGGAACACCAAACACACACTTGGCCGGATTAAGCATCATCTTGTAGACCCGGAGATTACCAAAGGTTTCCCTCAGATCGTCTATCAAGGTCTCCTTCTCTCTGGATTTTACCACAATATCATCCACATAGGCATGAACGTTGCGCCCAATCTGATTATGAAGACAATTCTGTACACACCGCTGGTAAGTCGCCTGGGCGCTCTTGAGCCCAAATGGCATAGACACATAACAGAAGGCTCCAAAAGGGGTAATGAACACCGTCTTCTCTTGGTCCTTAACTGCCATTTTGATTTGATGGTATCCAGAGTAAGCATCCAAAAAACTTAAACGCTCACAACCCGCCGTAGCATCAATAATTTGATCAATACGGGGGAGAGCAAAAGGATCAGCCGGACAAGCCTTGTTTAAATCCTATAATCCACACACATACGCCAGGTGCCGTTCTTCTTGAGCACGAGCACCGGGTTAGCTAGCCATTCTGGATGAAAGACTTCAACGATGAACCCGGCCGCCAAGAGCCGGGCTACTTCCTCACCAATGGTTTCCGCCTCTCCTCATTAAACCGCCGGAGAAATTGCTTGATTGGCTTAAATTTTGGATCAATATTAAGTATGTGCTCAGCGAGTTCTCTCGGTACACCCGGCATGTCGGAAGGTTTCCATGCAAAGATGTCCCGGTTCTCACGGATGAACTCGATAAGCGCGCTTTCCTATTTAGGATCCAGATTGGCACTGATGCCGAACTGCTTAGATGAGTCGCCTGGCACAAAGTCAATAAGCTTAGTCTCATCGGCCAACTTAAATTTCATTACCGGCTCATGCTCCGTGGTCGGCTTTTTCAAAGACGTCATATCTGCCGGGTCAACATTATCCTTGTAAAACTTTAATTCCTCTGTCGCACAAACAGATTCAGCGTAAGCAGAGTCACCTTCCTCGCACTCCAAAGCTATCTTTCGGCTGCCATGAACCGTAATGGTCCCATTGTGACCCGGCATCTTGAGCTGCAAATATACGTAACACGGCCGTGCCATGAACTTGGCGTAAGTCGGCCGCCCAAATAAAGCATGGTACGGGCTTCTTATTTTGACAACCTCAAAAGTCAGTTTTTCCGCCCTGTAGTTGTACTCATCTCCAAAGGCTACTTCCAACTCGATCTTACCAACTGGATACGCCGACTTACCGGGCACCACACCATGGAAAACAGTATTGGACTGGTTGAGGTTTTTATCAGTTAATCCCATACGACGGAAGGTCTCATAATAGAGGATGTTGATGCTACTGCCTCCGTCCATGAGTACCTTAGTAAATTTATACCCACCAACTTGAGGAGCCACCACCAAGGCCAGGTGACCTGGATTATCAACCCGGGGAGGGTGATCTTCCCTACTCCCTACAATTGGCTGCTCAGACCATCGCAAGTAACGTGGAACTGCCGGCTCAACAGCGTTCACAGCCCTCTTATGAAGCTTCTGGTCTCGCTTGCACAAACTGGTAGTAAACACAAGATACTGTCCACTTTTGAGCTGCTCTGGATGGGTCTGTTAGCCCCCTTGCTGCTGCTGCTGCTGCTGATTACCCTGGCCAGATTGCTGGTTAAAACCACCGTGATTACCTTGAGAATTCTGAAAATTGGGATTTGAACCGCCGCCACCTGAGCCGCCGCCCTGCCCATTGTTACCGTTGAACATGTTGGAATTCTTGAAAGCTTTCATGATCACGCAGTCTTTCCATAGATGAGTGGCCGGCTTCTCCCTAGAGCCATGCCTTGGGCAGGGCTCATTTAACAATTTCTCAAGCGTCGGGCCTGACCCGCCAGACCGGGGAGGCTGTCTCCCCTTACATCGGTGATTGTTACCCTGCGTGTTGGTGTTGGCCACAAACTCCATCCCATCATCGGCCTTACGCTTATTACCTCCCTGACTCGCCGGGTTATGCTGAGGGCCCTTGCCATTGCCATTCTTCTTTCCCTTCCCTGTCTTTTCCTCATCAGACGCGGGATCCTTGGTACTATCAGAGTCGGCGTACTTGACCAGAGCCGCCATCAGCGTACCCATATCGTTGCAATCGCGCTTGAGCCGCCCAAGCTTCATCTTCAGGGGCGCAAAACGGTAATTTTGCTCCAACATTAAAACCGTAGAGCCGGCATCCATCTTATCAGACGATTGTATTATTTCCTTGACCCGGCGTACCCAATGGGTCGTAGACTCGCCTTCTTGCTGCTTGCAGTTAGTCAAATCCACAATTGACATAGATTGCCTACATGTATCTTTGAAGTTTTGGATGAACCGGGCTTTTAGCTCTGCCAATGACCCGATGGAATTAGGTGGCAGTCCCTTTAACCAAGTGCGGGCAGTCCCATCCAACATCATGGTGAAGTATTTGGCCATTGCCGCTTCGCTGACCTCCAGCAACTCCATAGCCATCTCGTAGCTTCCAATCCATGCTCCGGGCTGTAAATCAGCCGTGTAATTAGGTACCTTCCTAGGTCCTATGAAATCTTTGGGCAGACGTTCGTTACGGAGAGCCGGCACCAGACAAGGGACACCTCCGGTCCTCGTAGCTATGCCTGCCTTGATAGAAGCCGTCGGATAAACCGGGAGGGGTTGGTAGGCTGTCAGCTGAGCCGCCTGCTCCGCCTCTTGACGTGCTCTGTCTTGGTCTACCGCGTTAAAGGCTCCGTTATGCGCCGGGCCGTGGCCAGCTGGCAAGTCACGGCGCCGGACGTTGCTTGAGCCGGTCGCTGAAACCATGTGTCTGCTATAACTTGGGCTGCGGTTTGGACGAGGGGTTGAATGAATCATGTCCCGGCTATATGAATATGCCTCCTGTTGTGCCAGAGCCGTCTAAAGAAGTTCTCTGACCCTGCGGGTTTCGACCGCCGTTGGAGAGTCACCCTCGACTAGGAGAGCCGCCAGTCGCGCCGCTGCAGCGATCATGTTTTCCAACGGGTTAGAATAATGACCCGGTGGTATCGGCACGTATTGAGGTGGGGCAGTATTCAGGCGGGGAGGCCCCATCACTTGCGGCTGAACCGGCGTCCCAGCCCCGGGTGCCGTGATTTCTGGCGGGTTACTGGGCCCTGCACCGGGCGTGTTGAAGAGGTTTCGAGGATCATAAACCGGAGGGAGCCGAGATTGAGCCTTCTGATGCCTCCTTCTCATGACCTCATTGGATGTGTTCTGATCCATCGTGAGCCGGAAAGACTGCGCCTGAATCAGTTGAGTCTGGGCGTCCAAAGCCGCCCGTTCTGCAGCCATCCTGATTCCTTCCGCTGCCAGATCTTCCTTAGCTCGTGCTATATCCAGCTTTAATTGTGCCACCTCCGCAACATGTTGAGCTTGATCCGCTGGGACGACCATGGTGGTTAGCAGGGCAGTCATCTTATCCGTGAGATCCATCAGCACCTGAGCTGGCGAGTGCGCAGGGCCTCCTGCCCCAGCGGCGGAGATTTGAACAGGCTGTGTGCCGGCCATGAAGATTCCAACCCGGCTTGGCGGCTCAAAAGGGTCTAGAATACTGTCGCCATCGGAACAACCCCCGAGCCTGCCGTCTTGAAGTTGATACAATGAGTCCATCTCACCTACGGATGATTCATCATCAGAGCAGATGGTCGTTTCATCGCTAAATCTAGATCCTTCAGAAAGTCCTCCGTGGATGCATCCCACGAAAGCACGTTTCAAGGCGGGCAGAGTCCGGGCGGGTCTCGCACGCTGAGCCGTCTCGATGAGGTCGGCGCCGATGTCTGGCTCAGGGCCCGGCTCGCCGATCTTGCCAATGAAAACGTGGATTCCGCCGAAGGGGACCCGGTAACCGTACTCGATTGACCCGGCGTCGGGGCCCCAGCCTGCGTCGTTGATGTAGAGCTTGCCGCGACGACTCTTGGTCATCCGGCCCACAGCGTATCCCTTGAGCCCTTCGGAGCTGTCGTTCAAGAACTCAAATCCACCGTGCGCTAGCCCCACGGTGGGCGCCAACTGTCGTGGAATAGTCACGGCATATGCCCTTGTGAAAGGACTTAGTCGTGGAGCCATCGCAACTAGGAAGCTTAAAGGGGTTAAAGCGGGACAAAGGATACGAGGGTTATACTGGTTTGGCCCCTTACGGTGAAGGTAAAAGCCTACTGCAGTTGAGGTGGAATTACTAGGGTTTCGATGACCAGGGAGCGAATCCGCTATGCCTGGCTACCGATTTGATGTTACTTGTCCTGAACCGCCGTTGGGTCGTCCCTTTATATAGAGAGGTTAACGCCCAGCGGCTCTCAGAGTCCCGGTCGTCTCATAAACAGTGTCCGGCTCGGACTCTTAACTATTCTTGCCTTATAATACAAGTCATGCCATAACGGTGGTTTATCACTACAGGCCTCAAGTCACCTATGGGCCTTAGGCCCTTACTGAACCGCCATCTTCAACCTGTCCTTGGGCTTCTTAATGAAGTGTCGTCGCAATGTAACCCGACCCATCCTGGGCGGGTTACACCAGTAGCTATATCCCCAACACCAGGCATAACGCCGAGCCTTCCACCCTTTACCAAGTATATAAATGCATTAATTAAATAAGAGATATTGTGATATCCCAACAAAATTCATGATATCCATGTTCCAACATGGAACACACTTCTTCATCTTCACCTGCAACTAGCAACGCTATAAGAGGGGCTGAGAAAAAGCGGTAACATAGCCAAACAACGGTTTGCTAGGAAGGGTGAAAAAGGTTAGAGGCTGACATGGCAATCTGGGAGGCTTGAAAAGCAAGTGATAGGTAGCGCAGCATAGCGATAGAACGAAGCAACTAGCATAGCAATGATAGTAGTGAGATCCAGGGTAACGGTCATCTTGCCTGAAATCCCGCTAGGAAGAAGAACGAGTCCATGAAGAAGATGAAGCCACGAAGGCGAACCAAGCGTAGACGAACGAATCCTCACGATCGCAACGAAACGGGAACTATCGAGAAGGAGCACAACATGGTAAACACACCACACATGAACAAGGCATGATGCTCAATCAAGTATGATGCATGACAAGGCTATATGATGCTACTCATGGCAAGAGATGATGCATACAAGAGCAACACATTAAAGCAAGTTTAAAACAGGCCGGAACTAACATATAACAAATCCGGTAAGTCCTCATATGCAAGTTTCGAAATTGGTCCAGATCTGAATAAACCTTATGTTCAAGTTGTTAAACAGCAAGTTAAAATGCACCAAGATGATCTACACGAAATTCTAGTCAAGTTACATATAAAGTTCATTTAGTTCGGAGCTACGGCCTAGAAGATATGAGCAAAACAAGTTAAACATGGCATTGATGCATAATGCATCCAAACATCAAGCAAACACATTCAAAACATGGATCCAACAAGGTAACATGAAACTATATGCGAAACTAAGCAAGTTTCATATAGAGCAAGCTCAAAACGGAGCAACGGTGCAACACATACACTACAAACAAGATATAACAACAATCTGTCTAAAACAGCAACTAGGCATTTTGCACGCATCAAAACAATATGCTACAGCACACCAACATGATAACAAAAGGCATGGACATGAAGTACAGGTGAAGCACAACAAAACGTAAACACTTAGCTATCTCCAGAAATCACTAGAACATGCTCAAAAGGACATGGCAAGATTGCAAACAATAACAGTTTCACAGACTTGGCAGAAATCACTGGACATGGCAGAAATAACATCAGGTTGCAAAGTTTAGAGCTATCGAACAACATGGTACAGGAACATATAATAGCAAACAAAGGCATGGCATGAATCTACTAATTGCATGGAGCAAAAGTCCCTTAGTGATCACGAGCCAAAAAAGGCACAGAATATATGATGGCACCCATGTAAACATAGCAAGTTTCATAAACAGATTCAGACGGTGAAAAATAACAGTACATGGCAGCAACAACGATAAGTACGCATGTTGGTGAGCTTGTACAACTCACTACGGAGCATTACATGGCATGTCAAGGTAACCAACACTAAGAAGGCATTATTATGAAGCTAATCATGGCAAGAGCAACTTCATAGGGTGCATGGATCACTAGCAAAACACATGTCAAAACTAAACTTCATGTTAACAGGCTGACAGCAACATTATTTAGCAAAATGAGAGCAAGTTTCCAACAAGCTACAGCAGGCTATAAATGCAACCAAGGGCATGGATGGAAAGAGCATAACATGTATAACAAAACACCCTTAGTGAACATCTCCAGATTATGCGTAGAACTCATGATGACAGCAGGTTTACATGGCATCACAATGTTACAGATACAAACTTAGCAGAAATGACACTCACAGAAATCAGCAACTTCATGGAGGCTACTTTGCATGCTTGTGCTAGTCACCACACATATCACAAAAATAGAAGACAAGAACCCCTGTAAAGATGGCATGATGTAGTACAAAATACATGTAGAGCTCATGCTCATAGGATGCACACACAAAATGCAATGAAAAAGACAAATCACCAAGTTCTGATAACAGACAGCAGTTAACAGTATATAGCACTCTTGCAACGACGATTAGGGCATCAAGATGAACTCTAATGAGCAGGGCACAGTGGAGCAAAATGAGGAGAATCTCACAATGAACATTTTGACATATAATGCACGCAAAACGAAGCACCGAGCATCAAGTTATGACATGACAAATTATGCAACATAATATGATTTCTCAGGGACTTGGCAGAAATATACCCTCCGAAAAAATTGGACGGGGAAGACCCTGGACGGCGCGGAGCGGGACGGGGAAGCGCGTTTGGTTCCAGGACGGGTGGATCTCATCCCACCCGTCCGGATCCGGCGACGGGGCGGCTGACGACGGGGCAGCGCACCGGCGCGCGGCAGTTACCTGCGGGAGGAAGGGGTCGGCGGGGTGAGCAGGAGAAGTGGAGGAGGAGCAGGTAGAGAGGAGGAGGCGGGGCTCCGGCCTGGCGTTGGCGCTCGCCGGCGCGGCTGCCGGGGTCGCCGGCGGGAGGCGCTAGGCAGCGGTGGTCTGGCGCTGGGGATCCCCTGGAGGCGCGGGAGGGAGCTCCTCCCTGGAGCAGGCGGCGCGGTGCGGCACCTCGGGCCCAGATCGGCCCGAGGCGGGCCGCGGACGGGCTGGAGCGGGCCAGCGGCGGAGGAGGGACTGGCTGGGATGCGTGGCGCCCCGGGGTTGGTCCAGGCGGTGGCAGGATGACGTGGCGACGGTGGCGGGGCGCCTCTGGCGGCGACAAGTGGTGGCGACGGGTTTGGTGGGCGCGGAAACCAAGGAAGGGAAGGGGAAGGCCAAAAATGGCATGGGTGTGTATAAATAGCATAAGGGCTAGGGTTAGGGGGGTTTGGGGTCGGTTCGGACCCTCCGATCACGATCTGGCGGATCTGATCGAGAGGGGGGGTTGGTTGGGCCTAGGAGGGGTTAGTGGGCTGTGTAGGAGACCTTGGGCTGAGAAGAGAGAGAAGCAGAGCGGCCCGGCGGCAGTTTCAGAGACCGAAACGTCCGACGAAGGTACCGGCAACGGTACCGCTATATGTTTAACGGTTGGGCTATCAAACGGACTCCGAATGCGACGAAATTTGACAGGCGGTCTGTCTACACTATAATAGGACCACACGCCAAGTTCCAACCCATTCCGAGAATGTTTTTATGCCACTTATAAAATAATATTTCGGAGGTGCCGCGGTGAGTCTTGACTCCGAACGGACAACGGAGAGAGCCGGGAGGACCCGAACGGATGCAAGTTTTGAAAAACATGCAGATGAAATGCACATGATGACATGGCAAGATGCAACACGCAAGCAAATGACATGGCAACAACGACGAATAACTAGAAGACACCTGGCGCATCAAATCCGGTGCGTTACAACACTCCTCCACTAACAAGAGATCTCGTCCCAGAGATCTTAGGAACAAGACGGGAGAGAAAAGGATGAGGTGAAACAAGAAACGCAAGAGAGAAGATGAACAACGCAATGCCTCCGGAAGAATTGAAAGAATTGGGAATGGCTTCGGAATAATTAGAAGAGTCAGGTAAGATCCTGGGAAAAGACTTGTGGGTTAGGGCCCACTAAAAATAAACACCGTTGGAAAAGGATTGTTGAAGAGATAGATGATGCACCGGAACAATTGAAATATATGGATGAGGTGATAACCTCGAAATAGTTGAATGCAACACTACTCTTCTGAGATGTCTTCATCACTCCGGGACGATAAACTGGCATGAAGCGAACGAACAAGAGGAAACATTTGATCCAAGGAAAAGAATATGATCAACCTGAAAAACTTGAATTGAGTCCACCGGAAAGAAAACAAGACGAATCAATGATGAACTTGACAAGAATTCACCGGTTGAAATGATTGAGGAAAGACTGAAGAAGCTCCGCACGAATGAAATTGATGCTCGAAAGAGACTCGGGCTCCGGGAAGAAGAGGGTGGGAGGGCGGGAAATAAAGGCAACTTGGAAGGGAGAACCGACGAATAACTTGAAGAGTTGAAATACTTGAGGAAAGAATGCAAAGGCTTCACACGAGTAGGATGGATACTCGATTACGGATTCTGGCTCCGAGAAGAAAAAGGGTGGGTGGGTGGGAAAAGAAGACAACTGAGGGCAGAGAAACAACTTCATTGAGAGAGAACTGAGGATTGAACTTGCAAAAACAAAGAGGTCGAATCGACTTGACGAGAAATGCACCGGATGGAAAGAGCTGAGAACCAACGATCGAAAAACTAACCGCGTGATCCTAAGGATAGTTTGAAGGGGAAGAGGAGTAATTCAAAACACCTACGTCAAGATTCCTCACCAGAGCGACGAAGAGGCTGAGGAGTAAAAACAATTCCTACTCTCCGATATAACTAGACTCTGAAAACAGTTATCTTCTAGACTCGACAACGACCAAACTATACGATCAATCAAGGGGGCTCCTATGGTCGGTCGAGGCTCTGATACCAACTTGTCACACCCAATATGCGACCCTATCCGAGAGAAACTCGAAGGTCCCACCAAGGATAGACCCGCATATTGAAACGTTTTTGCAAGGTGGATATCCTTACATCAACATTACATAATATATGGGGATACATACAAGGCATACAAATGCCACAAGAATACATCAATACATCATACATAAGATCAACATCCGACTACGGATGAAACACAAACAGAAGCTCAAATGACATCCACCCTGCTAGCCCAGGCTGCCGACCTGGAACCTATCCCCCTGATCGAAGAAGAAGCAGAAGAAGAAGAAGAACTCCAAAACAAGTAACATCGCTCTCGCGTCATGATCATCGCAAAACCTGTACCTGCAACTGTTGTTGTAGTAATCTGTGAGCCACGAGGACTTAGCAATCCCATTGCCATGGGTATCAAGACTAGCAAAGCTTAATGGGTAAGGAAGGGGGTAAAGTGGTGAGGATGCAGCAGCGACTAAGCAAGTATGGTGGCTAACTTACGCAAATAAGAGCGAGAAGAGAAGCAACGAAACGGTCGTCAACTAGTAATGATCAAGAAGTGATCCTGAACTCCTACTTATGTCAAACATAACCAAAAAACCGTGTTCACTTCCCGGACTGCACCGAGAAGAGACCATCACGGTTACACACGCGGTTGATGCGTTTTATTTAAGTCAAGTGTCAAGTTCTCTACAACCGGACATGAACAAATTCCCATCTGCCACATAACCGCGGGCACGGCTCTCGAAAGTTCAAACCCTGCAGGGGTGTCCCAACTTAGCCCATTATAAGCTCTCACGGTCAACGAAGGATATTCCTTCTCCCGGGAAGACCCGATTAGTCTCAGAATCCCGGTTTACAAGACATTTCGACAATGGTAAAACAAGACCAGCAAAGCGCCCGATGTGCCGACAAATCCTGATAGGAGCTGCACATATCTCGTTCTCAGGGCACACCGGATGAACACTACGTACAACTAAAACCAGACCTCAAGTTTCCCCGAGGTGGCGCTGCAAGTGGCTCTAGTTCGGACCAACACTCAGAGGAGCACTGGCCCGGGGGGTTAAAATAAAGATGACCCTCGGGAGCGCGGCTCCCAAGGGAAAAAGGCTTAGGTAGGCAAATGGTAAAACCAAGGTTGGGCCTTGCTGGAGGAGTTTTATTCAAAGCGAACTGTCAAGGGGTCCCCATAACACCCAACCGCGTAAGGAACGCAAAATCAAGGAACATAACACCGGTATGACGGAAACTAGGGCGGCAAGAGTGGAACAAAACACCAGGCATAAGGCCGAGCCTTCCACCCTTTACCAAGTATATAGATGCATTAATTAAATAAGAGATATTGTGATATCCCAACAAAATTCATGATATCCTTGTTCCAACATGGAACAAACTTCTTCATCTTCACCTCCAACTAGCAACGCTATTAGAGGGGCTGAGCAAAAGCGGTAACATAGCCAAACAAATGTTTGCTAGGAAGGGTGAAAAAGGTTAGAGGCTGACATGGCAATCTGGGAGGCTTGAAGAGCAAGTGATAGGTAGTGCAGCATAGCGATAGAACGAAGCAACTAGCATAGCAATGATAGTAGTGAGATCCAGGGTAATGGTCATCTTGCCTAAAATCCTGTTAGGAAGAAGAACGAGTCCATGAAGAAGATGAAGCCACGAAGGCGAACCAAGCGTAGACGAATGAATCCTCACGATCGCAACGAAACGGGAACTATAGAGAAGGAGCACAACATGGTAAACACACCACACATGAACAAGGCATGATGCTCAATCAAGTATGATGCATGACAACGCTATATGATGCTACTCATGGCAAGAGATGATGCATACAAGAGCAACACATTAAAGCAAGTTTAAATGAGGCCGGAACTAACATATAACAAATCCGGTAAGTCCTCATATGCAAGTTTCGAAATTGGTTCAGATCTGAATAAACCTTATGTTCAAGTTGTTAAACAGCAAGTTAAAATGCACCAAGATGATCTACACGAAATTCTAGTCAAGTTACATATAAAGTTCATTTAGTTCGGAGCTACGGCCTAGAAGATATGAGCAAAACAAGTTAAACATGGCATTGATGCATAATGCATCCAAACATCAAGAAAACACATTCAAAACATGGATCCAACAAGGTAACATGAAACTATATGTGAAACTAAGCAAGTTTCATATAGAGCAAGCTCAAAACAGAGCAACGGTGCAACACATACACTACAAACAAGATATAACAACAATCTGTCTAAAACAGCAACTAGGCATTTTGCACGCATCAAAACAATATGCTACAGCACACCAACATGATAACAAAAGGCATGGACATGAATTACAGGTGAAGTACAACAAAACATAAACACTTAGCTATCTCCAGAAATCACTAGAACATGCTCAAAAAAACATGGCAATATTGCAGACAATAACAATTTCACAGACTTAGCAGAAATCACTGGACATGACAGAAATAACATCAGGTTGCAAAGTTTAGAGCTATCGAACAACATGGTACAGGAACATATAATAGCAAACAAAGGCATGGCATGAATCTACTAATTGCATGGAACAAAAGTCCCTTAGTGATCACGAGCCAAAAAAGGCACAGAATATATGATGTCACCCATGTAAACATAGCAAGTTTATAAACAGATTCAGACTTGGTGAAAAATAACAGTACATGGCAGCAACAACGATAAGTAGGCATGTTGGTGAGCTTTTACAACTCACTACGCAGCATTACATGGCATGGAAAGGTAACCCATAGTAAGAAGGCATTATTATGAAGCTAAGCATGGCAAGTGCATGTTCATAGGGTGCATGGATCACTAGAAAAGCACATGTCAAAACTGAACTTTATGTTAACAGGCTGGCAGCAACATTATTTAGCAATTTGAGAGCAGTTTGAAACAAGTTACAGCAGGATATAAATGCAACCAAGGGCATGGATAGAAGGAACATAACATGTATAACAAAATACCCTTAGTTAAGATCTCCAGATTATGGATAGAACTCAAAGTGACAGTAGGTTTACATGGCATCACAATGTTACAGCTACAGACTTAGCAGAAATGACCAAGTCACAGAAATCAGCAACATCATGGAGGCAAATTTTCATGCTTGTGTTAGTCACACACATATCACAAAAATACAACACAAACACCCCTGTAAATATGGCATGATGTAGTACAAAACACATGTAGAGCTCATGTTCATAGGATGCACACACAAAATGCAATGAAAAAGACAAATCACTAAGTTCTGATAACAGACAGCAGTTAACAGTATATAGCACTCTTGCAACGATGATTATGGCATCAAGATGAACTCTAATGAGCAGGGAACAGTGGAACAAAGTGAAGAGCATCTCATAGTGAACATTTTGACATATCATGCACGCAAAATGGAGCAACGAGCATCAAGTTATGACATGACAAAGTATGCAACATAATATGATTTCTCAGGGACTTGGCAGAAATATACCCTCCAAAAAAATTGGACGGGAAGGACCCTGGACGGCGGGGAGCGGGACGGGGAAGCGCGTTTGGTTCCGGGACGGGTGGATCTCATCCCACCCATCCGGATTCGGGGATGGGGCGGCCGGCGACGGGGGAGCGCACCGGCGCGACGGCGGTTACCTGCGGGAGGAAGGGGTCGGCAGGGTGAGCAGGAGAAGTGGAGGAGGAGAAGGTAGAGAGGAGGAGGCGGGGCTCCGGCCTGGCCTTGGCGCTCGCCGGCGCAGCTGCCGGGGTCGCCGGCGGGAGGCGCTAGGCGGCGGTGGTCGAGCGCTCGGGATCCCCTGGAGGCGCGGGAGGGAGCTCCTCACTGGAGCGGGTGGCGCGGTGCGGCACCTCGGGCCCAGATCGGCCCGGGGCGGGCCGCGGACGGGCTGGAGCGGGCCAGTGGCGGAGGAGGGACTGGCTGGGACGCGTGGTGCCCCCGGGTTGGTCCAGGCGGTGGCGGGATGACGTGGCGACGGCGGCGACAAGTGGTGGCGGCGGGTTTGGTGGGCACGGAAACCGAGGAAGGGGAAGGCCAAAAATGGCATGGGTGTGTATAAATAGGGTAAGGGCTAGGGTTAGGGGGTTTTGGGGTCGGTTCGGACCCTCCGATCACGATCTTACGGATCTGATCGAGAGGGGGGGGGTTGGTTGGGCCTAGGAGGGGTTAGTGGACTGTGTAGGAGGCCTTGGGCTGAGAAGAGAGAGAAGCAGAGCGGCCCGGCGGCAGTTTCAGAGACCGAAACGTCCGACGAAGGTACCGGCAACGGTACCTCTATATGTTTAACGGTTGGGCTATCAAACGGACTCCGAATGCGACGAAATTTGACAGGCGGTCTGTCTACACTATAATAAGACCACACGCCAAGTTTCAACCCATTCCGAGAACATTTTTATGCCACTTATAAAATAATATTTCGGAGGTGCCGCGGGCGCGTGCGAGTTAGTCTTGACTCCGAACGGACAACGGAGAGAGCCGGGAGGACCCGAACAAATCCAAGTTTTGAAAAACATGCAGAGGAAATGCACATGATGACATGGCAAGATGACACACGCAAACAAATGACATGGCAACAACGACGAATAACTGGAAGACACCTGGCGCATCGAATCCGGGGCGTTACAATGAGGGGGAAAGGCAAGCTCAACATGTTGGATGATCCATGACAATATACTTTATCTCAGATATAAGAAAACATAACCCATTATGTTGTCTTCCTTGTCCAACATCAACTCGTTAGCATGTCATGTTTTAATGAGTGCTCTCAATCATAAAAGATGTCCAAGATAGTATATTTATATGTGAAACCTCTCTTTCTTTATTACTTCCTATTAATTGCAACGATGACCAAGGCTATGTTTGCCAACTCCCAACAATTTTTAATCATCATACTCTTTCAATGTGAAGTCATTACTCTAAATAAGATCCATATGATCTCTTTGTTTCGTTTTATTCTTTTCTCTTTTCTTTTATTCACTCAAGATCATGGCAAAATAATCAAGCCCTTGACTCAACACTAATCTTTATTATATAGCTCACGGACTCGATTATATAGCTCACGGACTCGATTACATAGAGAGATCATAAAGGAAAACTCAAAACTAGATCATACCAAAACTTTATTCTACTAGATCAAGATACTACTAAAAGGATCGAACTAAGAAAAACGGTAAAGATAGGAGTGTGATGGTGATACGATACCGGGGCACCTCCCCCAAGCTTGGCAGTTTCCAAGGGGAGTGCCCATACCCAAGTGATTATGTCTCCTTCTTCGGGGATGGTGATGTGATATTCTTGGCGATAATGCCCCTCAGGATACGATTCTCTTCCTCGAGCTTATTGAGTTACTGCTTGAGATCCATTATCTCCTTACGAAGCTTCCCTGTAATGGCTAAAGCTCCTTGCACCCAAGGGTGTTGCATAGCTGCGGGAGAACAAGTGACACTCTTCTTCATATTTTCATAAGAAAGAAATCTAACATTGGAAGGGATAACCGAGTTTGGACTAGCCGAGCTCTGTAGTTCTCCCATTGTCGTGGAATTGTCACGGCAGATGTCCTCGAGCTAGGACTTAGTCGTGCAGCCATCGCAACTAGGAAGCTTGAAGGGGTTAAGTGGGACAAGGAACACGAGGGTTTATATTGGTTCGGCCCCTTACGGTGAAGGTAAAAGCCTACGTCCAGTTCGAGGTGGTATTGATTAGGGTTTCGATGACCAGGGAGCTTAACTGCTATGCCTGGCTCTCGACGAGATCTTTCTTGTCCCTAAACCGCTGTCGGGTCGTCCCTTTATATAAGGAGGCTGGCGCCCAGAAGCTCTCAAAGTCCCGGCCAGCTCATAAGAGTGTCCGGCTCGGACTTTTAACTATTCTTGCTTTACACTACAAGTTCTACCATAATAATGATTGTAACTACGGGCCTTAAGCCATATCCGGGTCTTAAGCCCGTCTTCGGCCCACCGTCTTTAAGCTTGGCGTCGGGCTTCTGGCAATGACCATTAGAGTAACCCGGCCCCTTCTGGCGGGTGACTCTAAGGTCTATATCCTCAACATTAGGCCCCAGATTAATTTGAGCCGGCTCATGTCAATCTTCAATTCCTTCGACAGAAAACCTCCGGCTTACAATTGTGTGAAGGCCATAACCCGGCGTGACGTCATCCTCTGGACTCCGGGTAATCCGCCGTGACATCATCTTCCATTAAGCCCGTTTTTTACTCCGCCAGATCTGCAACGGATCTTTACCTTTACTGTCATCCCGAAAATCAAGGCGTTTCGTGGGGAGATAACCACGCCGTGGTCTCCTTGATTCTCACGCCCACTTATGAGCTCGCCCTTATAAATAGGCCGGCCCGACGGGCCTTCAGCCACGCTTCTTCCTCCTCGCGCCACTGTTCCTCTGCTCGAGCTCGAACTCCGCCGCCGCGCCCCCGGTCTTCATCAACCTTGGCCGCTGCATCACCCTGACTCGGTCCAGACAAACGGCAGCCATCTCCGCATCTCTTCAGCACCAGTAAGTCCTCGATACTCCATTGGGCAGATCCACATCAGGGTTCCGTAGTTCATCCTCTGTTCTTCGTAGCTCGTTGCGACCCTTGGTAGATTTGGTTTTTACTGCCCTTTTTTGATCTTAGCTCTGTATAGAATCACTGCGGTAGATGTTTAAGACCCATTTCACATGCAAATAGCCCTCTTTTTACTGCATAAGAGCCTTGTTCGAGCTCAAGAACTTCCTCGCGTCTGTTTCTAGGTCTAGAAACTTTTCTTTTGCCCGACCATTTTGATCCAAAATATTTACTGCAATGTGTGAAACATGTTTTACCACACTTAGTAAAAAACTGCAATCATTGAATCACGGCGGTTTACATTTCCGGTTTAAAGAAACCACGCGCCGTAGAACCCTCTGGCTTAAAGAAAACCATGCGCCATAAAATTTTCCGGCTCAGCTGTGATAAGGCCATAGACAATCAAATTACTCTCAATACCTCGGCAGCTTAAATAACCCGATGCACTTAGGTGTATACCATTAGTCCCCTTCATAAGCCGCCACCTTGACATTGAACTGTAGATTTCCTCCGGCTTATAATTAATCCGGACGTTTTCCTTTTATCATAGACTGCCGACTTTCACCATGCCTCCCAAAGCTCCTAAAGCCTCCATCACTTGCAACTGGATGAGGTCCAATGTCACCAATGAGACCCTAGCAGATTTTGTCAAGTCCGGATATCTGCCCAAGAAGGACGTCATGTCCTATCATGCCCCTGACTCGTCAGAAGAGAGACCACAGCCAAAGGACGGGGAGGTAGTGATTTTTGCGGATCATATGAGCCGGGGCTTCGCACCGCCCGGCTCAAAGTTTTTCAGAGACGTTCTGAATTTCTTCGATCTGCGGCCTCAGGACATAGGACCCAACTCAGTGTCCAATATCTGCAACTTCCAAGTGTTCTGCCAGGTTTACCTTGGAGAAGAACCTAGTCTGCTGCTCTTCAGAGAGCTTTTTTACTTGAACCGTCAGAATGAGTGCGCCAATGGGCCAAGTCTGGAGCTAGGTGGCATCTCCATTCAGCAGCGAAGGGACTGCCTTTTCCCATACGCAGAGCCGCCAAGCCACCCCAAAGATTGGAATCTGACGTGGTTCTACTGCCAAGACACGTCGCCGGCTGATGAAAGTCCGTTGCTCGGCTTTCGCCCCTCACGTCTGGAGTCAACACACCCACTGTCTGACAAACTAACGCAAGCGGAGCGCCAGCCTCTGCTCCCCACCATAAACAAGATCAAGGCTCTTCTGGGCAATGGTCTCAACGGAATCGATCTGGTCCGGGTCTGGATCTCGTGGCGGGTGATCCCATTGAGCCGCCACCCCGGCTTAATGTGTGAGTATACGGGCCGAAAGGACGACCCCCAGAGACACAGCCGCAACGATCTTCCTGAAGATGTTGCAGAGGAGATGATCAAGGCTCTCTTGAACGAGAGCCTGGCAGACTGCGGAAGGACCGGGTTAGCCCCCTTCTGCAAGACCAACCCAGCCCCAGCGGTAAGCCGCTGATCTAAACCTCTTGTGTAACTGTCATCTGAATCGTTTTAAGAAATCATCATTGTATTTTTCAGGCTGATGATAAGTTCTGGTGGGTCAAATATGACCATGAGGCGGCCAAGAAGGCCAGAAAGGCGAAGAAAGCTGCCAAGAAAGCCGCCCCTCGCAAGAAAGGAAACAGGCCTACTGCTTCAGAGCTGATGCAACTAAGCGACAGCTCCGAGTCAGAGGTAACCCCTGAGCCTGTAAGTCCTTGTTGTACCTGTTGTTTATTTCTGTCCGCCTTATCAATGCTGTTTATCAACAGGAGGACACCGAAGCCAGTAACCCGGTGGTTGAAGAGGTAACAATACTTTCCTCCGACTCGGAGCCCTTGCCAAGGCTGAAAACCCGAAGAGTAACCCGGAAAGTAAGCTTTTCCCATCCTTTAGCTTACCAAGATCCTCAATTTATTTTGAAGCGACAGGTTCATGAGAGCCGGCGGCACACCCGGACCGACAAAAGCACCGACCTCTCCTCCGGGTTACCTGACGCATCGAGGAAACGCGGGACCGAGGTGATCTCAAAATTGTACCCTTTTCATCCTTTGGCAGGTGTTATACGTCAACCGCTCAACTCTTCTGACTCAAATTATCAGGAAACTTCCCCCTCTTCCGGCGACTCTATGCAGTCAAGCCTACCGGCTTTCAAGACTGTGCCCGGTTAATGATAACCATCTCATGTTGTACTTTTGTCTTCAC
Organism: Triticum aestivum; assembly: GCF_018294505.1. Classification (NCBI taxonomy): domain Eukaryota; kingdom Viridiplantae; phylum Streptophyta; class Magnoliopsida; order Poales; family Poaceae; genus Triticum; species Triticum aestivum. The sequence continues at coordinate 287,132,639 of NC_057805.1, forward strand.
TTACCCTATTGTGCTTAATCTTTTTGTCATTTCAGTGCCCAGGCCAAGATCACCAAGAGGGCGAAGAAGTCCAAGCCAGTCGATGAGCCGGACTTGCCTGAGCCAGAGGCAGCCGCTCAAGAGCCGCCAGCCGCCTCTGCACCTGAGGCCGCTGCCCCAACCACCAAGACAACTACAGAAGCTTCTGTTAACCTGGAGGCCTCCAGCTCGGCTCCACCAGCAGACGACCCAGACGTGGTAATCACCCGGACGGAGTTCGTTGAGCCGAGGAGACCTACCTTGCTGGCCAAGTGCTCCGCCAAAGGGGAGCTGTTAGAGTCGCGCCGGGTTAACCTGGACCTCACCGACTACTCCAACTTGAACATTGGAGAGATCGTCTCCGGCTTCATCAGCCAAGTGCACAAGAGCCGGGACGCAGAGATTGCTATGGTGACCCAGATCCAGCAGAAATCTGAGGTAATATCCTTCTATCCTCTTACTTATTGCTTAGGTACCTGTACCATGCTAGCCCCCAAGTCGACGACTTATGATTGAGTATGTTGTAGACTTAGGTTCCGGCTTACTCCATTGAACCGGCAATGTGTAGATAGAAACGTTCAATATGCATTAGCCCCCAAGTGCCAAGTGTCTTTGCTTGGAAAACGCTTGGGACTTTAAATTTGCATAGTAATTGTTCATGCCATAACCCGGAAATTTATACAGGCTGCTGGCAAGAAGCTTGAGGCTGACCTTGCTGATCTCAAGAACCGGCTGAAGATGCAAGAGATGGAGACCCGAAAGGCAAACGCCAAGTTTGTATCCAGCATCGCCGCGCAAAAGAAGCTGAAGACAGAGTTTGACGCTGAGTGGAAGGCGTGGGCCGAAGAAAAGGCCGCATTGGTGAACCGGGCTGAACAGGCGGAGAAGGCTCTTTCCGAGAAGACCGCCGAGCTCTCCGGCCTAAAGCGCCAAGTGTCCCAGATGGTGGCCGCAATCTTCGATAAGTCGTCTCACCGGCTTTCATCAAGTTTAGAATGTTTATATCTCAGAATTTCATCCTTGTCGGCGGCTTATCTGACTCTGTTTAAACAGGTCCCAGAAGTGCCAACCTGAATCAGAGTGTGGTGACCAAGCTGAAGGCCGTATATACCCTGGTGGAGCAACTCTACACCGGGTCACAACGTGCCTTGGCTGTGGTGGCCCTCTCCAACGAGGTGCCGACTCACCTGGCGGAAGTCCTTCGCCGGCTCGCCGTGCTGCCTCAACGGATCCAAGAGCTGCGACGGGCCTCTGCAAGAGCCGGAGTGATCACTGCGCTGAGCCGGGCCAAGGCGTTCTTGCCAGAGTTAGACCCGGCGGACATCACCCTCGGCTATCCAAGTCTGAAGGAAGACAGCACCGCCTTTGATCAGAAGGACTTCGCAGCTTGCGTGAAGGCCGTACGCCCGGTGGCCACTCTTATTGGCAACGATACAGATTTGTCCAAGTATCAGCCGGGCTACGACGTAGAAAATCAGAGGATCCCTACTCCGCGCTATGAAGCCCTCAACTTGATCCCGCCGGCTCGTCAGCACACTTTCGCCCCGGAGATTGACCCGACCGGGTTAATTGACGAGGAAGCCCAATTCGAAGCTCTCAGCGGCATCGACTGGAAGTCGGCAACTTTAAAAGTCTTGGGATCAACCGGAGGAGAAGAGAGGAACGAGCCGGAGACCTCAACTCAGCAAGCGTTGTAACTCAGCTGGCGGCTTATCAATCAATGCCTCACCCTTTTTGACTCAATGAGTCTTTGTAATAGAGTAGGACCAACACTTTATCTTTGCCGTGCCATCGTCCACGCCTTGAATGTTAAAGTCTGATGAAGTTGTCTCCTTTATGTTTCTCCGGGTCATAATCAATCCTTTGTTTTCCTTAATCTCAAAATAGTCGCCTTTAACTATCCTGCATAGAAGGGAAAAATCACAAGTCTCGAGGCGGCGTACCGCCCTGAGAATCATAAGTTTTAGACATATAACCCGGAATATGAATCAAAAAGGACTGGTCTTCAATTATATCCTTAATACAGCCGTAAGAACATACGTAGCGGCCTGCAAGCATACTTCCGGCTCAAATAACCCGGGTGGTAAGGTTGGTACCTCAAGTCCAGTTTACCTGTCTTAATAACACCCATTGTGTCCAACTAACATTGGATAGCAAAGTTTAAACCGGCCAAGTGAGACCCGGCCATACACACTTTGAAATGATCAGAAGAACCCTATAATGAAGCAGAAGAACTTAGGGGCTTCTGGTTCGAATACGACTAGAGACCCGGCCCAAAGGGGTTAAGCTAAGATTCAGATACGATCATATAGCCCCCAGTGGGTGCGGCGATGCCAATCAAGAGGGTACCGACAACTATGTTCTCTTTGGTTCGAATACGACCCATGTTTGAACAGGAAGCCCCCACGTGATTTTAAGAATTGTTTAACGACGCTGATTCGAATACGATCCACGTCGGTTCTCAAAGGGGTTAAACTAAGATTCAAATATGATCAAAGAAAACCTCCCAATGAGCTCGGCACTTTGCCAATCAAATGGGTATCGACAGCTATGTTCTCTTTGGTTCGAATACGACCCATGTTTGAATAGGAACCCCCCAAGTGACCTTATTACCTGCGGCTAGATTCGAATACGATCATAAGCCGGATCCTCCTTCAAGTTATCATGTTAATCTTGCAAAGAAAACAAACACATGCACATTTGGAGGAGAAAAAGGACAGAGGTCCTGCTTTATTGCTTATCATAATATATACATGGCTGAGAGAAATATGTACATTATGAGAGCCGGTGGCTCAAGTGTAGTAAGGCCGAAGCTGAGCTATGTTCCACGGCCGACGGGTCTCTTCTTCCGACTTACGTGAATCTTTGTGCTCCCGAATTTCAATGAGGTAATATGACCCATTGTGCAAGTTCTTGCTAACCACAAAGGGTCCTTCCCAAGGCGGGGATAGCTTGTGCGCATCCGTTTGATCTTGGATGAGCCGGAGCACGAAATCACCTTCCTGGAAGACCCGGGTTTTAACCCGGCGACTATGATAACGGCGCAGGTCTTGTTGGTAAATCGCGGAGCGAGCTGCGGCCACATCACGCTGTTCGTCCAACAAGTCAAGAGCATCTTGGCGCGCCTGTTCATTGTCTGCCTCAACATAAGCCGCCACTCGAGGTGAGTCATGACGGGTGTCACTGGGGAGGACGGCCTCTGCCCCATAAACCATGAAGAAAGGCGTGAAGCCTGTAGACCTGTTAGGAGTAGTGTTGATGCTCCATAACATAGAGGGCAACTCCTCCACCCAACAACCCGGCGTCCGTTGCAAAGGGACCAAAAGCCGGGGCTTGATGCCCTTCAGAATCTCCTGATTAGCTCTCTCAGCTTGACCATTGGATTGAGGATGAGCAACTGAGGAGACATCAAGTCGGATATGCTCTCGTTGACAAAACTCTTCCATGGCGCCTTTGGATAGATTGGTGCCATTGTCAGTTATAATGCTGTGCGGAAAGCCAAAGCGGAAAATCACCTTTTTCATAAATTGAACCGCCGTGGCTGCATCGCACTTGCTAACTGGCTCAGCTTCCACCCACTTTGTGAATTTGTCAACTGCCACCAAGAGGTGGGTCTTCTTATCCTTGGACCTTTTAAAAGGCCCAACCATATCAAGCCCCCAGACCGCAAAGGGCCAAGTGATTGGGATCATCCTTAGCTCCTGAGCCGGCACATGAGCCCGTCGTGAGAACCTCTGGCAACCATCACATTTACTGACCAAGTCCTCTGCATCAGCATGAGCCGACAGCCAATAAAAACCATGGCGAAAAGCCTTGGGCACAAGAGACTTTGAGCCAGCGTGATGGCCACAATCCCCTTCGTGAATCTCACGCAAGATCTCTTGACCTTCCTCAGGGGAGACACAACGCTAAAACGCTCCTGTAACACTGCGATGATGCAACTCGCCATTGATAACAATCATTGACTTAGCCCGCCGAGTTATTTGTCTGGCCAAAGTTTCATCCTCAGGCAACTCACCCCGGGTCATGTAAGCCAAATAGGGCAGTGTCCAGTCCGGTATGATGTGGAGAGCCGCCACCAGTCGTGCCTCTGGGGTAGGGACAACCAAGTCTTCCTCTGTAGGCAGCTTAACAGAAGGATTATACAGGACATCTAGGAAAGTATTAGGTGGCACCGGCTTTCGCTGAGAGCCTAGCCGGCTTAAAGCATCAGCCGCCTCGTTCTTCCTGCGATCAATGTGCTCTACTTGGTAACCCTGAAAGTGCCCAGCAATGGCATCAACTTCGCGGCGATAAGCCGCCATGAGAGGGTCCTTAGAGTCCCACTTGCCTGATACATGTTGAGCCACCAAGTCTGAGTCACCGAAACACCTTACCCGGCTCAAGCTCATCTCCTTAGCCATCCGAAGACCGTGGAGCAAGGCCTCGTACTCAGCCACATTGTTAGTGCAAGGAAACATCAACCGTAACACATAATGGAACTTGTCACCTTTAGGGGAAGCCAATACAACTCCAGCCCCCGAGCCCTCCAACTGCCTGGACCCATCGAAGTGAATAGTCCAATATGTGTTATCCGGCTTTTGCTCGGGCACTTGTGACTCTGTCCAATCATTGATGAAATCCACCAAGGCCTGAGATTTAACAGCAGTGCGTGGCACATATTTGAGACCGTGAGGTCCCAGCTCGATAGCCCACTTAGCCACTCTCCCTGTGGCCTCTCTGTTTTGAATGATGTCACCAAGAGGGGAAGAACAGACCACAGTGATGGGATGACCCTGGAAATAATGCTTAAGTTTCTGGCTCGCCATGAACACACCGTAAACAAGCTTCTGCCAATGCGGGTACCACTGTTTGGACTCGATGAGCACTTAGCTGACATAATAAACCGGCCGCTGAACCGGATGCTCCTTACCCTCTTCCTTGCACTCCACCACCATAGCCACACTGACGGCTCGTGTGTTCGCTGCCACATATAATAATAAGGGCTCCTTATCAACCAGAGCAGCAAGGACTGGAGGCTCTGCCAGCTGCTTCTTCAACTCCTCAAAGGCAGTATTAGCTGCATCATTCCAGACAAAGTTATCAGTTTTCTTCATCAACTGATATAATGGCATGGCCTTCTCACCCAAACAGCTTATAAAACTGGCTTAAAGCAGCGATGCGACCCGCCAAGCGCTGAACGTCATTTATACACGCCGGCTTAGCCAGGGAGGTGATAGCTTTGATCTTCTCCGGGTTAGCTTCAATGCCTCTGTCAAAAACCAAAAAGCCCAAGAGTTTGCCTGCAGGAACACCAAAAACACACTTGGCCGGGTTAAGCATCATCTTGTAAACCCGGAGATTATCAAAGGTTTCTCTCAAGTCATCTATCAGGGTTTCCTCCTTTATGGACTTAACCACAATATCGTCCACATAAGCATGAACATTGCGCCCAATCTGGTTATGAAGACAGTTCTGCACGCAACGCTGATAAGTCGCCTGTGCACACTTGAGTCAAAAGGGCATAGATACGTAGCAGAAGGCTCCAAAGGGAGTGATGAATGCCGTCTTCTCCTGGTCCTTAACTGCCATTTTAATCTGATGATATCCGGAATAAGCATCCAAGAAACTTAAGCGCGCACAATCGGCCGTAGCATCAATAATTTGATCAATACGGGGAAGGGCAAAAGGATCAGCCAGACACGCTTTGTTTAAGTCCGTGTAATCCACACACATCCGCCAAGTGCCATTCTTCTTGAGTACGAGAACCGGGTTAGCTAACCACTCTGGGTGGAAGACTTCAACAATAAACCCGGCCGCCAAGAGCCGGGCCACCTCTTCACCAATAGCTTTTCGCCTCTCTTCATTAAACCGTCGAAGGAACTGCCTGACTGGCTTAAATTTCGGATCAACATTGAGAGTGTGCTCAGCGAGTTCTCTAGGTACACCTGGCATGTCAGAAGGTTTCCATGCGAAGATATCCCTATTCTCACGGATGAATTCGATGAGCGCGCTTTCCTATTTCGGATCCAGATTGGCACTGATACTAAACTGCTGAGATGAATCTCCTGGAACAAAATCAACAAGCTTAGTTTCATCAGCCGACTTAAATTTCATCGCCGGCTCATTCTCCGTAGTTGGCTTTTTCAGAGAGGAAATATCTGTTGGGTCAACATTATCTTTGTAAAACTTCAACTCCTCTATTGCACAAACAGATTCTGCATAAGCCGCATCGCCTTCCTCACACTCCAGAGACACTTTCCGGCTGCCGTGAACCGTAATGGTCCCATTGTGACCCGGCATCTTGAGCTGTAAGTACACATAACACAGCCGTGCCATGAACTTGGCGTAAGCCGGCCGTCCAAATATAGCATGGTATGGGCTTCTTATCTTGACCACCTCAAAGGTCAATTTCTCCACCCTGTAGTTGTTCTCATCTCCAAAGGCCACTTCCAATTCAATCTTGCCGACTGGATAAGCCGACTTACCAGGTACCACACCGTGGAAAATAGTGTTGGACTGGCTGAGGTTTTTATCAATCAACCCCATACGACGAAAAGTCTCATAGTAGAGGATGTTGATGCTGCTGCCTCCATCCATGAGCACCTTAGTGAACTTATATCCTCCCACCTGAGGAGCCACCACTAGGGCCAAGTGACCCGGATTATCCACCCGTGGAGAGTGATCCTCCCTACTCCACACTATAGGCTGCTCAGACCACCGCAAGTAGCATGGAACCGCCGGCTCAACAGCATTCACAGCCCTCTTATGAAGCTTCTGATCTCGCTTACACAGACTGGTGGTAAACACATGATATTGTCCACCGCTAAGCTGCTTTGGATTGGTCTGATAACCCCCCTGCTGCTGTTGATGAACTTGACCAGACTGTTGATTAAAGCCCCCTTGACCGTTCGGAGGACCAGAATATGAGCCGCCGCCCGGGCCATGAATGCCGCCGGCGCCTGAGCCGCCGCCCGGGCCATTGTAATTCTTAAAGGCCTTCATGATTGCACAATCCTTCCATAGATGAGTCGCTGGCTTCTCTCTAGAGCCATGCCTCGGACAAGGCTCATTCAACAGTTGCTCCAGCGTCAGTCCTGACCCGCCACCTCGGGGAGGGGGCCTCCCCTTGCGTCGCTGGTTATTACCTTGTGAGCTGGCGTTGGCTACAAACTCTAGGCTGCCATCGGCCTTGCGCTTGAATCCTCCTTGGTTCCCCGGGTTATGCTGAGGACCCTTGCCATTGCCATTCTTCTTTCCCTTCCCTGCCCTTTCATCATCTGAAGGGGGATCCTTGGTACCATCAGAATCGGCGTACTTGACAAGAGCCGCCATTAGTGTACCCATATCACTGCAGTCGCGCTTAAGCCGCCCGAGTTTCATCTTTAGGGGCACGAAACGACAATTCTGTTCCAACATTAAAACTGCTGAGCCGGCATCCATCTTATCTGACGAATGTATGATCTCCTTAACCCGGCGAACCCAATGTGTCGTAGACTCACCCTCCTGCTGCTTATAGTTAGTCAAATCCACAATTGACATAGACTGCCTACAGGTATCTTTGAAGTTTTGGATGAACCGGGCTTTCAGCTCAGCCCAAGACCCAATGGAATTCGGTGGTAGCCCTTTTAACCAAGTGCGGGCAGTCCCATCCAACATCATGGTGAAGTACTTGGCCATTGCCGCCTCACTGACCTGCAGTAGTTCCATGGCCATCTCGTAACTCTCGATCCAGGCTGCGGGTTGTAAGTCAGCCGTGTAGTTTGGCACCTTCCTAGGACCTTTGAAGTCCTTGGGTAAACGTTCATTGCGGAGAGCTGGCACTAAACAGGGGACACCTCCCGTCCTGGTAGGGATACCCACGTCGACGGAAGTCGTCGAATAAGCCGGGGGGGTCTGGTAAGCCGTCAATTGAGGCACCTGCTCCGCCTCTTGGCGCGCTCTATCTTGGTCTGCTGTGTGACAGGCTCCGTTATAAGCCAGGCCATGGCCAGGGGGCGGGTCATGGCATCGGACGTTACTTGAGCCGGTCGCTGAGACCATGTGCCGGCTGTAACTCGGGCTCCGGCCTGGACGAGGGGTCGAGTGGATCCTGTCCCGGCTGTAGGAGTACGCATCTTGCTGTGCCAGTGATGTCTGAAGGAGTTACCTGACCCGGCGGGTTTCAATAGCCGTCGGAGAGTCGCCGTCGACCGGGAGAGCCGCCAGCCGTGCTGCCGCAGCGACCATGTTCTCCAGCGAGTTATTATAATGACCCGGTGGTATTGGCACGTACTGAGGCGGGGCAGGGGGCATCTGGGGAGGCCCCATTACTTGTGGCTGAATAGGGGTCCCCGACCCGGGCACTATGACCCCTGGCGGGTTACTAGACCCTGCACCTGGCGTGTCGAAGAGGTTGCGTGGATCATAAACCGGAGGGAGTCGAGATTGGGTCTTTTGATGCCTCCTTCTCATGACCTCATTGGACGCGTTCTGATCCATCGTGAGCTGGAAGGACTGCGCCTGGATCAACTGAGTTTGGGCATCGAGAGCCGCCCTCTCCGCAGCCATCCTGATCCCTTCCACTGCAAGATCCTCCTTAGCTTTCACTAGATCCAATTTTAACTGTGCTACCTCCGCATCATGCTGAGCTTGATCCGCCGGGTCAACCGTGGCGGTTAACAGGGCCGTCATCTTGTCCGTGAGATCCATCAGCACCTGAGCCGGAGAAGGCACCGGGTTTCCCGCTCCAGCAGCGGGGTTCTGAACAGGCTGCGCACCGGCCATAAAGATTCCCACCCGGCTTGGCGGCTCAAATAGGTCCGGAATACTGTCACCATCGGAACAACCCATGAGCCGGCCATCTTGAAGTTGATACAACGAGTTTGACTCATCGGTGGACGACTCGCCGTCAGCGCCGGCGGCCGTTTCATCACTAGACCCGGATCGATCCGAGAGCCCTCCATGGACGCATCCCACAAAAGCATGCCTTACGGCAGGCCGGGCCCGGGCGGGTCGTGCACGCTGAGCCGTCTCGATGAGATCGGCGCAGAGATCCGGCTCAGGGCCCGGCTCACCAATCTTGCTGATGAAAACATGAATTCCGCCAAAGGGGACCCGGTACCCGTACTCAATTGAGTCGGTGTCGGGGCCCCAGTTTGCATCGTCGATGTAGAGCTTGCCGCGACGACTCTTGGTCATCCGGCCCACAGCGTATCCCTTGAGCCCTTCGAAGCTGCCCTTCAAGAACTCAAATCCACCGTGCGCTGGCCCCATGGTGGGCGCCAACTATCGTGGAATTGTCACGGCAGATGTCCTCGAGCTAGGACTTAGTCGTGGAGCCATCGCAACTAGGAAGCTTGAAGGGTTTATACTGGTTCGGCCCCTTACGGTGAAGGTAAAAGCCTACGTCCAGTTCGAGGTGGTATTGATTAGGGTTTCGATGACCAGGGAGCTTAACTGCTATGCCTGGCTCTCGACGAGATCTTTCCTGTCCCTAAACCGCTGCCGGGTCGTCCCTTTATATAAGGAGGCTGGCGCCCAGCAGCTCTCAAAGTCCCGGCCGGCTCATAAGAGTGTCCGGCTCGGACTCTTAACTATTCTTGCTTTACACTACAAGTTCTACCATAATAATGATTGTAACTACGGGCCTTAAGCCATATCCGGGTCTTAAGCCCGTCTTCGGCCCACCGTCTTTAAGCTTGGCATCGGGCTTCTGGCAATGACCATTAGAGTAACCCGGCCCCTTCTGGCGGGTGACTCTAAGGTCTATATCCTCAACACCCATCGTGAATCCAGCTCGGAAGCGAGAAGTGACTTCTTGATCCTCCTCCATGGCATCTATCCTCATCAAATCATCCTCCATCTCTTCCTCCGTTGCTGGCCCAAAGTGGCCAGCAATGCTGTTTGTCCTTGGTCTCGATGCCGGATGAGACACCCGGCTCTCCCCGACTGAATCTTGAGAAGACATCTTGCTCTAATCTGCAGCAACAATAGCTCAAAACAAGAACATAGAATATTTGTGTGATACAAGAGTCAAAACCTTCGGGAGATTATATAATGAATTTTCACCGACCAAAATACGTATCGTGCAAGAAACGGAGTCCGGAGAGCACACGAGGTGCCCACGAGGCAGGGGGCGCGCCCTCCACCCTCGTGTCCTTCCCGGACTGCTTCTTATTTTTCTATTTTTCTAACTATTCCAAAACGGAGAAAAAATGCCTTTAGAACTGTTTTGGAGTCGGTTTACTTACCGTACACATACCTATTCCTTTTCGGAGTCTGAAACGTTCCGGAAAGTGTCCCTTATGTATTCCTCCGGGGTTACGGTTTCAATAACATTAGTTTCAACATTTATAGGATTACCTGAGATATAATGTTTAATTCTTTGACCGTTCACCACCTTCGGATTTGTGCCTTCAAGGTTGTTTATTTTTATGGCACCGGAACGATAGACCTCCTCGATAACGTAAGGACCTTCCCATTTAGAAAGAAGCTTTCCTGCAAAAAATCTTAAACGAGAGTTGTATAACAATACATAATCACCTATATTAAACTCACGCTTTTGTATTCTTTTGTCATGCCATCTTTTAACCTTTTCTTTAAACAACTTGGCATTCTCATAGGCCTGGGTTCTCCATTCATCAAGTGAGCTAATGTCAAATAACCTCTTCTCACCAGCAAGTTTGAAACCATAATTGAGTTCTTTAATAGCCCAATATGCCTTATGTTCTAGTTCGAGAGGTAAGTGACATGCTTTTCCATAAACCATTTTATACGGAGACATACCCATATCATTTTTATATGCAGTTCTATAGGCCCATAATGCATCATCAAGTTTCTTGGACCAATTCTTTCTAGATCTATTAACAGTCTTTTGCAAAATTAATTTAAGCTCTCTATTACTCAATTTCTACCTAACCACTAGATTGTGGGTGATAAGGAGATGCAATTCTATGATTAACATCATACTTAGCAAGCATTTTACGGAAAGCACCATGAATAAAATGTGAACCACCATCAGTCATTAAATGTCTAGGGACTCCAAACCTCGGAAAAATAACTTCTTTAAGCATCTTAATAGAAGTGTTATGATCAGCACTACTAGTTGGAATAGCTTCTACCCACTTAGTAACGTAATCAACAGCATCTAGAATATGTGTGTAACCATTAGAGGTAGGGAAAGGTCACATATAATCAAAGCCCCAAACATCAAATGGTTCAATAACAAGTGAATAATTCATAGGCATTTCTTGACGTCTACTAATATTACCAATCCTTTGACATTCATCACAGGACAAAACAAACTTACGGGCATCCTTGAAGAGAGTAGGCCAATAAAAACCGGATTGCAATACCTTAGGTGCAGTTCTATCTCCAGCGTGGTGTCCTCCATAAGCCTCGGAGTGACACTTGCGTAGGATCTGTTCTTGTTCATGCTCAGGTACACAACGTCTAATAACACCATCTACTCCTTCTTTATAAAGATGTGGGTCATCCCAGAAGTAATGTCTTAAATCATAGAAAAACTTTTTCTTTTGCTGGTATGTGAAACTAGGTGGTATAAATTTAGCAACAATATAATTAGCATAATCAGCATACCATGGAGTAGTATGAGAAGCATTTATGACATTTAATTGTTCATCAGGAAAGCTATCATCAATAGGTAGTGGGTCATCAAGAACATTTTCTAACCTAGACAAGTTGTCTGCAACGGGGTTCTCAGCTCCCTTTCTATCAATAATATGCAAATCAAATTCTTGTAGCAAGAGAACCCATCTAATAAGTCTAGGTTTAGCATCTTTATTTTCCATAAGATATTTAATAGCAGCATGATCAGTGTGAATAGTTACTTTAGAATCAACAATATAAGGTCTGAACTTATCACAAGCAAATACAACTGCTAAGAATTCTTTTTCAGTAGTAGCATAATTTCTCTGAGCATTGTCTAGAGTTTTACTAGCATATTGAATAACATTTAATTTCTTATCAACTCTTTGCCCTAGAACATCACCTACAAAATAATCACTAGCATCACACATAATTTCAAAGGGTAAATTCCAATCAGGTGGCTGAACGATAGGTGCAGAGATCAATGCTTTCTTAAGTATCTCAAAAGCTTCTACACAATCATCATCAAAGACAAATGGTATATCTTTTTTTAATAAATTAGTCAGAGGCCGAGAAATTTTTGAGAAGTCCTTAATGAACCTCCTATAAAAACCGGCGTGACCAAGGAAACTTCTTATACCTTTGATGTCCTTGGGACATGGCATCTTTTCAATAGCATCAACCTTGGCTTTATCAACCTCAATACCTCTTTCAGAAACTTTATGCCCCAAGACAATACCTTCATTAACCATAAAGTGGCACTTTTCCCAATTCAAGACAAGATTAGTTTCTTCACATCTCTGCAAAACTCGATCACGGTTGCTCAAGCAATCATCAAAAGAGGATCCATAAAAGGAGAAATCGTCCATGAAAACCTCACAAATCTTTTCACAAAAGTTAGAGAATATAGCCATCATGCATCTTTGAAAGGTAGCAGGTGCATTACATAAACCAAGAGGCATACGTCTATAAGCAAAAGTACCGAAAGGGCAAGTAAAAGTGGTCTTTGATTGATCATCAGCTGACACAGGTATTTGAGAGAAACCAGAATAACCATCTAGAAAGCAAAAATGTGTATGTTTGGATAATCTTTCTAGCATTTGATCGATAAAAGGTAAGGGGTAATGATCCTTTTTAGTAGCCTTATTTAATTTACAGAAATCAATTACCATCCTATAACCTGTGATAATTCTTTGCGGAATCAATTCATCTTTATCATTAGGAACGACAGTAATACCTCCCTTCTTAGGGACACAATGGACAGGACTTACCCACTGACTATCAGCAACGGGATAAATTATACCTGCCTCAAGGAGCTTTAGTATTTCCTTTCTTACCACTTCTTTCATTTTAGGATTCAGCCGTCGTTGGTGATCTCGAACTGGTTTGGCATCTTCCTCCAAATTTATTTTATGTTGACATAGAGTGGGACTAATGCCCTTAAGATCATCAAGAGTATATCCAATAGTAGCGCGGTGCTTCTTCAGAGTTTTCAATAATCTCTCTTCTTCATGCTCTGAAAGGTTAGCACTAATAATAACAGGATATATCTTTTTCTCATCAAGATAAGCATATTTAAGAGTATCAGGTAACAGTTTAAGCTCAAACACGGGATCACCCTTGGGTGGAGGAGGATCCCCTAGGATTTCAATAGGCAAGTTGTGTTTCAGGATGGGTTCCTGTTTAAAGAATACTTCATCTATTTCCCTTCTTTCATTCACAAACATATCATTTTCATGGTCTAGAAAATATTGTTCTAAAGGATCACTAGGAGGCACGGCAATAGAAGCAAGACCAATAATTTCATCTTTACTAGGCAATTCCTCTTCACGGTGTTGTCTACGAAATTTAGAAAAGTTGAACTCCTGAGACATATCACCCAAACCAATAGTAACAACATCCTTTTTGCAGTCTATCTTAGCATTAACAGTGTTCAAGAAGGGTCTACCAAATATAATGGGACAAAAGTTGTCTTGTGGGGAACCAAGAACAAGAAAATCAGCGGGATATTTAGTTTTCCCACACAGGACTTCAACATCTCTAACAATTCCCATTGGTGATATAATATCTCTATTGGCAAGTTTAATTGTGACATCAATATCTTCTATCTCAGCAGGTGCAATATCATGCATAATTTCTTTGCATAAGTCAAAAGGTATTGCACTAGCACTAGCACCCATATCACATAAGCCATGATAACAATGATCTCCTATTTTAACAGAAATAACAGGCATGCCTACCACGGGTCTATGTTTATCTTTAGCACAAGGTTTAGCAATTCTAGCAGTCTCATCACAGAAATGAATAACATGCCCATCAATATTATCAGACAAGAGATCTTTAACAATAGCAATATTAGGTTCAACTTTAACTTGCTCAGGAGGTGTATAAGTTCTAATATTGCTTTTACGAACCACAGTTGAAGCTTTAGCATGATCCTTTATCCCAACAGGAAAAGGTGGTTTCTCAACATAAGCAGTAGGAACAATAGGATCATTATAAGTGATAGTCTTTTCTTCAACTTTAATAGGTGCAGCTACTTTTACTTCTATGGGAGGATGATATTTAAACCACTTTTCCTTAGGGAGATCAACATGAGTAGCAAAGGATTCACAGAAAGAAGCTACTATCTCAGAGTCAAATCCATATTTAGTGCTAAATTTACGGAAAACATCGGTATCCATAAAAGATTTAACACAATCAAACTTAGGTGTCATACCTGACTACTTACCTTCGCCGAGGTCCCAATCTTCAGAGTTGCGTTTAATTCTTTCCAATAAATCCCATTTGAATTCAATAGTCTTCATCATAAAAGAGCCAGCACAAGAAGTATGGAGCATGGTGCGATTGTTATCAGAAAGCCGAGCATAAAATTTTTGAATAATTATTTCTCTTGGGAGCTCATGATTGGGGCATGAATATAACATTGATTTAAGCCTCCCCCAAGCTTGAGCGATGCTTTCTCCTTCGCGAGGCCAAAAATTATATATATAATTGCGATCACGATGAACAAGATGCATAGGATAAAACTTCTGATGAAATTCCAATTTCAATCGTTTGTAGTTCCATGATCCCATATCATCACATAGCCTATACCATGTCAATGCATCTCCCTTAAAAGATAAAGGGAAGACCTTCTTCTTAATAACATCACCGGGCACACCTGCAAGCTTAAATAATCCACAAACTTCATCCACATATATTAGGTGCTCATCAGGATGCATTATTCCATCTCCTGCAAAGGGATTAGCTAGCAGTTTTTCTATCATACCCGAAGGAATCTCAAAGTAGACATTTTCATTTTCAGTAGATTCAGTAGGTTGAGCAGCAACTCTTTGCTCTACTGGTCGGGGTGAAGATACCCCGAACAAGCCCCTCAGAGGATTACTTTCCATAGTAACAAGTGACAGTAAATTTCAGCACACTATATAAATTTTTCCTTACCAAATTCCACCTACCAAAGGCGCTTCAGAAGTATAGGGGATCTATAGTAGTCCTTTCAATAAGTAAGAGTGTCGAACCCAACGAGGAGCAGAAGGAAATGATAAGCGGTTTTCAGCAAGGTATTCTCTGCAAGCACTGAAATAATAGGTAACAGATAGTTTTATGATAAGATAATTGGTAACGAGCAACAAGTAACAAAGGTAAATAAAGTGCAGCAAAGTGGCCCAATCCTTTTTGTAGCAAAGGACAAGCCTGGACAAACTCTTATATAGAGAAAAGCGCTCCCGAGGACACATGGGAATTATCGTCAAGCTAGTTTTCATCACGTTCATATGATTCGCGTTCGGTACTTTGATAATTTGATATGTGGGTGGACCGGTGCTTGGGTGTTGTTCTTACTTGAACAAGCATCCCACTTATGATTAACCCCTATTGCAAGCATCCGCAACTACAAAAGAAGTATTAAGGTAAACCTAACCATAGCATGAAACATATGGATCCAAATCAGCCCCTTATGAAGCAACGCATAAACTAGGGTTTAAGCTTCTGTCACTCTAGCAACCCATCATCTACTTATTACTTCCCAATGCCTTCCTCTAGGCCCAAATAATGGTGAAGTGTCATGTAGTCGACGTTCACATAACACCACTAGAGGAGAGACAACATACATCTCATCAAAATATCGAACGAATACCAAATTCACATGACTACTAATAGCAAGACTTCTCCCATGTCCTCAGGAACAAACGTAACTACTCACAAAGCATATTCATGTTCATAATCAGAGGAGTAGTAATATGCATAAAGGATCTGAACATATGATCTTCCACCAAATAAACCAACTAGCATCAACTACAAGGAGTAATCAACACTACTAGCAACCTACAAGTACCAATCCCAAACTTAGAGACAAGAATTGGATACAAGAGATGAACTAGGGTTTGAGATGAGATGGTGCTGGTGAAGATGTTGATGGAGATTGCCCTCTCCCGATGAGAGGAGCGTTGGTGATGACGATGGCGATGATTTCCCCCTCCCGGAGGGAAGTGTCCCTGGCAGAACAGCTCTGCCAGAGCCCTAGATTGGTTCCGCCAAGGTTCCGCCTCGTGGCGGCGGAGTCTCGTCCCGAAAGCTTGCTTATGATTTTTCTTCGGACGAAAGACTTCATATAGCAGAAGATAGGCACCGGAGGGCCAACAGGGGGCCCACGAGGCAGGGGGCGCGCCCAGGGGGGTAGGGCGTGCCCCCCACCCTTGTGGACAGGTGGAGGACCCCTGACGTGGATTCTTCTTCCAGTATTTTTTATTATTTCCAAAAATAACTTTCGAGGAGTTTCAGGACTTTTGGAGTTGTGCAGAATAGGTCTCTAATATTTGCTCCTTTTCCAGCCCAGAATTCCAGCTGCCGGCATTCTCCCTCCTTATGTAAACCTTGTAAAATAAGAAAGAATAGGCATAAGTATTGTGACATAATGTGTAATAACAGCCCATAATGCAATAAATATCGATATAAAATCATGATGCAAAATGGACGTATCACTCCCAAAGCATGTGGACATGTTTTTAAATTTCGGTTTTCGCTTGTGGACAAGCGAGGTCTAAGCTTGGGGAGTTACATACCAAGAGGGAGAATTCCGGCAGCTGAAAATCTGGACCTGGAAAAGCTACGTCAGGCTACCTATTCTGCACAAATCCATACAAGCTGAAACTTCACAGAGATTTTTTATGGAATATTTAAGAATTATTGGAGCAAATAACTACTAGAGGGGGGCCAACAGGTGGACACAACCCACCTGGGCGTGCCAGGGAGCCCAGGCGCGCCCTGGTGGGTTGTGCTCACCCAGGCCCACCTCTGGTGCCCATCTTCTGGTATATAGGTCATTTTGACCTAGAAAAATAAGGAGAGGACTTTCGGGACGAAGCGCCGCCGCCTCGAGGGGGAACTTGGGGAGGAGCACTTTTGCCCTCCGGCGTAGCGACTCCGCCGGGGGAACTTCCCTCCCGGAGGGGGAAATCGTCATCCTCATCATCACCAACAACTCTCCCATCTTGGGGGCCAGTATCCATCAACATCTTCAACAGCACCATCTCATCTCAAACCCTAGTTCATTTCTTGTGTTCAATCTTGTTACCGGAACTATAGATTGGTGCTTGCGGGTGACTAGTAGTGGTTATTACATCTTGTAGTTGATTACTATATGGTTTATTTGGTGGAAGATTATATGTTCAGATCCAATATGCTATTTAATACTCCTCTAATCATGAGCATGTTTATCATTTGTAAGTAGTTACTTTTTTCTTGAGGTCACGGGAGAAATTATGTTGCAAGTAATCATGTGAACTTGATATGTGTTCGATATTTTAATAGTATGTATGTTGTGATTCCCTTAGTGGTGTCATGTGAACGTTGACTACATGACACTTCACTATATTTGGGCCTAAGGGAATGCATTGTGGAGTAGCAATTAGATGATGGGTTGCGAGAGTGACAGAAGCTTAAACCCCGGTTTATGCGCTATTCCGTAAGGGACCGATTGGATCCAAAAATTTAATGTTATGGTTAGAATTTATTCTTAATACTTTTCTCGTAGTTGTGGATGCTTGCGGGAGGGTTAATCATAAGTAGGAGGTTTGTTCAAGTAAGAACTGCACCTAAGCACCAGTCCACCCACATATCAAATTATCAAAGTAGCGAACACAAATCGAACCAAAATGATGAAACCGACTAGATGAAGACCCCGTGTACCCTCAAGAACACTTTGCTTATCATAAGAGACTATTTTGGCATGTCCTTTGCCTCAAAAGGATTGGGCTACCTTGCTGAACTTTTGTTACTACTATTGTTACTTGCTCGTTACAAATTATCTTGCTATCAAACTACTCCGCTACTTACGATTTTAGCACTTGCATACATTACCTTACTGAAAACTACTTGTCATTTCCTTCTGCTCCTCGTTGGGTTCGACACTATTACTTATCGAAAAGAGCTACAATTGATCCCCTATACTTGTGGGTCATCATTATACCCAAAGCTGCCCCAAATGGGACAAAAAATTTACCACGACATGTTGATGTCGGTCCATGATAACATGCCAAGTTTCATGAATTTCAGACGAGTTTTGGATTTACTAGAATTTAAGAACCAGGTATCTCAATGTTTTGCCGGCAATCAACAGTGCCCTGGTGTTTGAAATTCATTCCCACTTCTTGCATGGGACCTAAGCATGCACCCAAGGACACAGATTTGATTTTTCAACCAATTTATATGCACTGGACCATGTGCATGTAGTTCAAATTTGAATTATGCACATAAAATGCCTAGAAAACCCAGTTAATGTCTAAAAATGTCCAAACGAACCCTGAAAAATTCCAAAACTTAAAACAACACTCATGTTTTTCTATGTTGACACTAGAAATTTTTTGAAAGCAATAAGAGGCAAAGGATATCGTTTCATCCCCAAAGGTGGCACGTTCCCTACTGAAACCATTAGGCTTGTTGTGAGAAGCATATACCCAAACCTGCCCCAAATGGGACAATTTTTTTACCACAACATGTTGATGCCGCTCCATGATAGCATGCCAAGTTTCATGAATTAGGATGACTTTTGGATTTACTAGAATGACAAAAGAAAGTACGTCGACGTTTGCCAGAGAGCCACGGTGCTGTGGTGTTCGAAATTCATCCCCATTTCTCGCATGGGACATAAGCATGCAACCAAGGACACGGATTTGAATTTTCAACCAATTTAGATGTATTAGAGCATGTGCATGTAGTTCAAATTTGAATTATGCACATAAATGCATTGAAAACTCAATTAATGTATAACAATGTCCAAACAAACCCCAAAAAATTCAAAAATTAACACAACACTCCTGCTGTTCTATGTTGACACTAGGAAAAAAATTGAAATCAAGAAGAGGCAACAGATATCGTTTCGTCCAGAAAGGTGAAACGTTCCCTACCGAAACCATCACACTTTTTGTGAGAAGCTCTGGTTTGTGAGAAGCTTATACCCAAACCTGCCCCAAATGGGACAAAAAATTTACCACGGCACGTTGATGCCGCTCCATGATAGCATGCCAAGTTTCATGAATTTCGGACGACTTTTGGATTTACTAGAATTACAAAAGCAAGTACATCGACGTTTGCCGGAGAGCCACGGTGCCGTGGTGTTTGAAATTCATCCCCATTTCTTGCATGGGACATACACTACTGGAATCAGCTAATTTGCCATCTGCCAGCTCTTTGCCGTCTGCTAGCTGACGGCAAAGAAGCTCTTTGCCATCAGCTACCCAAAAGCAGACGGCAAAGAAATGGCAGACGGCAAAGAAGCTCTTTGCCATCTGCGAGCTCTTTGCCGTCTGCTAGAAGACGGCAAAGAATCTTTGCCGTGCGCTGGCAGACGACAAAGAGAGAGGTGGCCCCCACCCCCCGCCCGTTTGGAAAAAACTTAACGCCCCACCTCTTTGCCGTCTGCTAGCAGACGGCAAAGAGGCAAAAAGGCGGACGACAAAGAGGAGAGTA